>NW_015112848.1:50422-106683 GCF_001443285.1 Poecilia latipinna
CGGGAGAAAAAAAAAAAAAAAAAAAAAAAAAAAAAAAAAAAAAAAAAAAAACCCCTTTTTTTTTTCCCGGGAGAAAAAAAAAAAAAAAAAAAAAAAAAAAAAAAAAAAAAAAAAAAAACAAAAAAAAAAAAATTTAAAAATTTTGGGCGAATCAAAAATGGGGACTAAATTTGAATACTTACTTTAAAGATAAAGTGCTTTCTTATATGAAAAAAAAAAAAAAACTAACCTCCTGTTATCTACTCTAAAGGTGGAACACAACATATAAAAAAAATCAAAGATTATTTAATTAGAATTAAAAAGTTAATAAAATAAAATATGTCTATTAATGAAAATTATCCAAAATATACTGTACAAAATCTTTCATATGAAACTCATTGAGGTTAATGTGACAAAAATAATACAGTATCACTGGTTAAGAAAAAGAAAGCACCAAAATTCAAAATGAGTCAGATATAAACTTAAATGGGAAATTTTGCATGCTAATGCTAATAGCCTAAATATGTGGCACTTTTAGAAAAATGTCTTATAAACCTGTTATGCAACATTTTGTGACAAAACTCACAAAATCTCATCTCATATCTTTTTCTCAGGTTTTCATATCTTCCTGTTTGAAAATGATACCAGTTTACCTGTTCCTAGTTAGTTTTGAATGTAAGATTTCTATAATTTGCTAAGATCCACAAGAGTTAAAATCTAAATCTAAGTTAATTTTTCCTTAGTAGAGCTGGGAAACAGTTTGAACAAAGTGACACCTGTTCCTCTCTTGCCGTCGATGGATGTTTTAGTCAATGGAAGATGCTGCAATGAATGCTGCTGTCACTTGGTGAGTTCTTAAATATTCTACCCAGATCTTCAAGGACATTAGCAGGACCCATGTTGTTATGTTACTGAGTCTGTGATCCTGGAGCCTTTCGACCTTAGCCCACTTTGAATTGTCTCTGTGCTTCGTTGGAAGGTCTTTACATTGGAATGAGCTACACAGAATTGTTGGTTATTTGCCTTTGGTGCTCAAAAAGGTCTTCAGTCTCTGCACTGTAAGCGTCACCTGTATAAAAATAACGCAAATGTTAAAAATCAAAATCTGATCAAATATTAAGAATAGAAAATTTCATCAGTTCTTACCTGTGTGACAGCTGTACATGTAAGCTCTGTGACCATCATATTTGCACCGACACCTCATGACATTGTTCATAAAGTCAGACTCAGCCATGTCCAAAGAGGGGTTAACTTCCACCTGCAAAGATTGAGAATATTTATGATTGGTCTACCTTCATTCAGAAAGTCATTAAAAAAAAAAAAAACAAAGCAAAAAAAAAAAAACAATAGTTGTACAAAACAGGAAAATTAGTCAAAGTTTGTCGGAAGGTGAGCAGATATGAATATTGCGGCCATCCTGGAGATTTACAGGTTGTAGAAGAGTTAAGTGGAATGGTTACAATCAAAACATATTCCTGTGTTGCACTCACTCATGTCAAATAAGGGGTTAACTTCCAGTGGCAAAGAATGACGTGATTCATTGTTGGGCCTTCCCTTCAATGGGAAGGTCGGTACAAGAAAACAGTAGCACATAAAAATTGTAAGATTGGCTGTTAATAAACACCTCTCATGGCTGGGATTGTTTTTACAGTCAATCTGTTTCTCGACTATAAAAAGACAAACTGGATGACTTTTCCATGCAGCATTCCAGCTTGCAAAGATAAATACAATGTTTCACATGGACCTGATGCCTGGTCAGAAGAAATCAGAAGATAACTTTTTGTCCAATATGCCAAACGATTAATTGATTTGATTTATTATTTAATGCTTTTCTTTTTTTTCCTTTTTTTTTTGCCAGTAAAAACATTGGAGGAACAAATGTTAACAGTTACGCCAATTAGAGACTAAAAAGTGTAGGAGGAAGAGATATCGTATTACGTCTACTCTTTTTACCAGATTAGTCAACTTAGCCACTCTGAAACAAAATGAGCTGATTTGCACTATCGCAACTGGTCTTTATTGCCCCTAAAGTTAATGGTATTTTTGTATTTAATGTGCTTGTGCACTCAACATTGGCCAATAAACTGATTCTCATAAAACAAGTAAAAAAAACATAGTTAATAGAAACATAGTTAAAGGCCTCAAAACATTTGATCAAAAGTTCTAGAGCAGCCACAGAACAGCTCAGATCCAAAAACCTTCAAGTGTTAAACTTAGTCATGTCTAAGGATTGACTTCAACATGCAAGACATGACCTGATTCCTTGTTTTCATGTCACTGGGAAAGTCATTGTAAGAAAACAGTAGCTGCACATAAAATTGTAAGAGGGGCTATTATTAAGGAGCACTGGTATTGTTTTTTATAGCCAATCTGCTTCTCAGCTATAAAGAGACGATTGGATGACTTTTCCACACAGGATTCTAATTTGAAAAGATAAATACAATGTGCTGAACTTCCACATGGACCTGCTGCGCTTAAGGATTTTCATTTGGATTTCCATATATGAGTGTGTGACTATTAAAACACTTGCTTTTAGCATGTTTCGTGGAAAGTATGAAGCACACTGGTTGATCTTTCAAGAAAAAGTAATTGTTAAAATGTTTATAGCATGTGCCAATTTCTTTAGATCTGGCCAGACTAAACCGGCCGCTGAAGAGGTTCTGCAATGTTTACAGGGGTCGTATGGAAATGAAATTATAACATAGTGCAGGATTAAGCTCTTGCACAGGAGGAACGTGTGCTCCGCCTCGTACCACCATCATGCTGCAAAAATAAAAACGGATTTAGCCTAAAAGGCAAGTCTGTTGCAACGGAGAAGTAATGTGTGTGTTTATATGTCTGAAATCAGTCTTTTTCTGGGTACTACCATGCATGTACTAATGGCGTGTCATTTGCAGAGCAGCTCTGTTACTGCTGATACAACCTTTCTCTTAATCTGGCCTAGTGATAATACTGTGAAGCCATTTACTCTAATAGCTGCTCTGTAAACTACTACACCCACTTTAAGTACAGGTTACAAACAGCTTCTTGGAGAAAGAAGCCAATATACACCAAAATAGGAGAAAACATCAAAAGACAGTGAATGCACCAAAACAAAGTATCTTCAATTTTTGTTTTTTCTTTTTCTTTTTGGGTAAATTACAGCATTGGACCTAAACGTACAGGGCCGAAGGCATCTTAGTTAAAGTCGAGGCAATAAAATTAAAAATAGAGCAGGAGGAATTCTGGGGGACAAATTAGCCGTCGCTAATGGAGAAGGAGAACTAGGAGCTGTTTGATTAAAAGAAGCCAATAGTTAATTTGGGTAAATTGGTGTTTGGCAGGTTCAAGAACAGGCCTGCTGGGTCTTTGTTGTAAAGACTTGAATAAGGAAAATCAAACATTCCCTTTTTTTACCACATAAAAACATACCACAGTGAAGACAAAGAGTGCTGCTGTTAAAGGTGTTTATTCCTTCAGTTTTAGCTTTGGTGAATAGCACTAGGCTTACTTTATGTTCTCTTTTATTTTCTGTTGTTTGGTTCTCATTTACACAAAACCGCCGCCTGAAAACTGATGGTATTTTTGGTGGTTGACTGGGTAAAGTTCCATGTTTAGTCGGCACCGCCAAAACATACTGAATCCGCTGTAGTTGTCATTCTAGGCCATTATATGGCGCTAATATTTTAGCATGTCATCGAACTTGCATGCATTCTTGACCTTTAGCTTCCGCCTCACTAACCTCATTTCAAAAAACAGAAACCCGTCTATGTTTCCAAGAACCAAGTGGTTATGTCACACAAATATATTCCTTAACAGAAGTTGTGTTAAATTGAACGGGTTAATTAAGGAGCAGACAAAGTACAATGCTGTCCACAATTGTTATTATCTGCAGGTTCATGCATACAATACAACCTACAGCAGTGCATTCTGCACACATGCAGACTACTTGACACCTCTGTGGGAGGATGTTACTGGAAAGATTCACTCTGAGACCTGGTTTCAAACATTGGATTGATAAACAATCCCGATCACTGAAGACGTATCAACTAGTGGCTGAATCGCAACAAAAATGCTGCGGTTTTAATGAAGAGCGGCTCTGTGTGAACTGGTTTTAGTGAAATTCCTCATTGTTTCCTCCGCTGTTTTTTTTTTTTTTTCTGTCATTATGTCTTCATACGCACACCAAGCCAATACGAAACTTTATCATTAAACCCCACTCAACATGTTTAGGGCACATCTGGTTGGAACAAGAGTTTACTGTACATGTGTGACACCTTGGCATGGGGCAAATTATACAAACCAGTCTAAAAATAGAGTAGCTCTGCATCGGTGAAGTGTGTAAGAGCAATAATCATCAAATGAGCCTGCTAACACACTGGTGACAGCAATAATTAACAGTGGGTTCAAACAGTAAGTGTCACTGTAATGTGTCTCCCACAGCTTGGAGGTAATTGGCAGCATGCTAAGATCTGAAGAATACCACATCCCACCGCAGGATCACGGTTCTGACATAGAAATTGATGATAATGGGGGTCAGAGTGTTTGATCTGTTTAGGTCTGCTAGTTGCAAAGGCGTGAGGGGAAAAAAAAGGGTATAAATGGCAGTGAAGATAGTTTGTAGTTTTCTTTAGACTAAAAAAGACATCCTAGGAGGCCATAATTCAATTTTTAGAAGCCTGTAAAACTCAGTCACTTGACAATATTTCTGATCTCCAATGAAAATGCACTGAGACATTGGCTGATTAGCAAAATAAAATGGAAAGGCTGAGGAAAGTTTTTCTATTGTACCCTTTTTAACTTTCAACCTATTTCTGTTATGGAACATGTTGGATTTGGAAACCTAAGGAGTCTTTTGAAAACTTCTTACAAATATCTAGAGACGCTGATGTAGTTGACGGTTAGTCATGCTAACTACTCTAAAGGCTAAAATGAAAAAAAAAAATGTCTTTGTTTTAGAACAGTGGAAAAACCCTGTTTTACAGAGACTCTTCTTAAAACCCCTTAACATGCAACGGAATGCCGTATTCCGTTTTTCCATTGTATTTTCCGAGGGCGAGGGTTAAGGGGTTAAAGACAATGTGATGTGGCCTCTTCCTCTGATATAATAGCAAATTACAGTTCATAATAAAAAAAAAAACTGTTATTTTGTTATTTTAATTATGTAAAGCACCTTGAAATGCCTTGCTGCTGAAATGTGCTATACAAATAAAATTTGATTGATGGATTGATTGATTGAATGGGGATTTTGTAAAGCAAATGTTTTGAATGCTGTTAATCGTGATTATTAAAGAGGAATCAGAACTGGCTTCACAACCTTTATATAAATATAGTTTTTGCTAATTACTATATAAGAAGATTATTAAGACTCAAATTTGGTAGCAAAGTCCACTGATTTTCTCTAGTCTAATTTTTTTTTGAGGGAAGTAAAACTGGCAGAATAATGAGTGGTTGGGCTTGTGATATTTGCCCAACACCAAAGCAAATACATAAAATGGGAGAGTTTAAAACAAACTCTAACCTGGAAAATGTAATCCCCTGGTCGTACATCTGTCATGTCAACCCACTGACAGTCAATGTCATGGCGGTAGGTGTCCCAGCAGCCCACAGAAATGCCTTGATCACCCATGTTGTAGCAGGAGAACCTCTTCTGGATTCCTGTGGCACACACAAATACCAACTAATTTAACAATGACAACATCGGAGATTATTTTATTTAATCTTCTTTTATTGTTAGGAGTCTTTGACTTCATTGCTGTTTTTAATTAGATATTTGTTCATGACATAGTAAGGAAATGAAGAGTAAACCAACACAAATTGCAACAACATTTAGATCTGTTAAGCTCAGGATTCATTCATTCATTTCATCTTCAATTCATTTGTACAATACAATCCATAAATTCACCTCTATTATGCATCAACAAACCACTAACAATAATTCTTAATTAATTGAAGAAAAACACAGCACAACAAAAGATAAACACACGCAAAAACAAACAGACAAAAACTTAAGGCAGAAAAATCTAAACACAACTAGACGTGACTAGTGAGATTTCTCAAGTGACTGGACTGACCACTACAATGTGCTGGTAGTTGAAACATTTAAATTAATTTCTTGCCATTAATGGGGAAACAGAATGGCTTTGTGAACATTACCATCGGGGCAGTATGTGTCCTCCAGACAGAAACTGGCCTTGTGTCCCTCTGCAATCCTTGTGCCGTTCAGCGTCAGCAGGTCGTAATGGGTGAACACCTCGATGCTGTGGTAGTGCCTGTGATGTCAGAGGGGAAAGTCCAGGTGAGCGTCTGAATCTGCCGAGTGTGTGTATCTACATGACTGAACACTGGCTTTCTATGGCTGCTGTCCCTATGACCTCACTGCCTGAACATGAGCAGGGTGTCACCAGAACACCTCTCACAGAGGCTTGTTTTAGGGCCAGCTTGGACCGGCTATTTACTCTCTCTAAGTGAATAGAGTGCTTTGAAACTTGCATGCATAAGTACATTATGCTATAATAAACTGACACAGACTTGCAACTTGTCCCTTGTATGACTTGCATCTTTGGGCGACTTTTCTTCTCTAGCTATCACTGCCACAGACAAACTAACAAATCAGGAGAGGTGACACCACTGTTTCCAGCTTTCAAACTGGCAATCAATCCAATACGTTTTCAGGTTCCTGTAGCTATTTTAACAAACTTTCCTCATGAAGGAAGCTGTCATTACATAAGAGAAAGTTGGTTTCATTCTTCTAATAAACTCTTTTCCAAAACTATGGGGATGTCAACATTTGAGATTTTATAAAATGGATGATTGGAAGACATTCTAATTGTAAATCAGATTTGGACATTTCATCTAGCACAGTTATCGCCGTCATATACTGAATAGTAAGAGCGTGGGACAAATGCAGTCTTACATTTGTCTTCAGAGGTTTTATTCATGCTCTGAAGAAGTAAGACCTTAACGGAAAAAATGCAGCAGGACAGAAGTGGTTGAGTGAAAGTTGTAAGAAGTCCCACTAATAGTTTATCGCAAGCCTTGTAGGGAACACAACAAACATGATAAGGATGAACTCTGGTAGAATTTTAAGCTCTTGATTGCCAACTTGTTTGTAACTGGAAACTACACACGATGCATTGGTCCTGTGGGATATCTGTTAACATTTTTTAAAATCAGATGCTGTGTTTTTAGACATAGCTGACTAAACTAGCCCACATAACGAGTTAATCCCACAGATGGTGTTGAGCATTAGAGAACAGGTGCTGATTTGACATCCTAGAAATACAAGAGCAGCAGAGTTTACACCTTTAAGAGTCCATACCAGTAAGATATCTATCACCTTCATTAGCTTCCTACCTGTGACACTGGTGCCATGTCCAGCTTTCTTTCGATGCCTTGGGTCTGAAATCGGATCGACCTAGGTTCATAATACGTGAAGAGAAGCGCAGCAGGCGTCTGTGGCCATATGGCCAGTTCATTCTGGCAGCAGAGGATGACAGACAGTTCTCTTCATGAGCACAAGTCAGCAAATGAAGTGGTCGGTCTTCCAGGTAGGTTGTTTCCTGAACCAGCTGGGCGTCCAAAACAAGGTCTGGAGCAGCTGAAAGATGTTGAATGTGAGATATGTTCAAGTTGTCACATCAGAAGAGAAGACCTGGAGGTTCTAATCAGAGGTTCAGCTTACTCTCTGAGCATCTGACCCCAGCAGCCTTGGCTCCTCCTCCGCGAGGGCAGTGGATGTGGTTGTTGTGACGACATTGTTGGATAGAGAGCTCTGTTCCCACACAGTGAGTGCCACTAAGAATCACTTCACTTGCATTCGCAGTACCGGGCCAGTACCATGTCTCCTGCCAAGGGAAGACAGTGTGGAGGTAAACAATTAGAGGAGCAGCACTACAGTTTATTATTTAGGGAATCTAGCACAGACACAGCGATCATAGGGATGTATCTGTAAAAATTTGTGCCAACTCCCAGTGTTGAGGCAATTCTGACAACTCCAAAAAAAAAATTACAGTCACATTTAAAGTAAAACTAATTGTTGTAAGAGGGAGCACTGCGTTGTAAGTTTCAGAACAGAATCCTTAAAAACTTTGAGAAAAGCTGTGGACTTCATACAAGGTATAATGGGATGTTGGTTGAGGACGTTACCTGATGAGCACTTGCAGCAAAACCCAAACCGAGCTGTCTGCACACCACCATAGCTTCATTTATCCCCCAGTTTTCGCTGCAGACAGAACCCCAGCGCTTCCGTCCCCCAAAGTCCATCAAAACTTCGACACGTCCTTCCGAAGAGGCTCTTCCACCAGCAAGACGAACCTGGATAACCATGAGGTTAGAAGATCAAAATCGACCTCCCATAATTATAGAGTGCCACAAAGAGTTCTAGCAACCTAATTTTTGTACCGTTTTCTCTATGCCAGTCTTGGGAACGTTACAACGCACAGAAGCATCCTGAGTGTGTTTGAATGTCCATGGTTGGACTTCTTGGAAGTAGCAATCCAGGATGGAGCGTTCTGAACCCATACACTGCACATTGTTCATATGAATAGGTCCCGTACCTGAAGAGATAGAAAGAGATGTAGAAAATTTGAGTAGAAAATTTGAGGAATGCTGAGAAGAAAAACCATTCAAACAAGTCAAGGGTAGTATTTCTTGTGTTTTGTGCCACCCAATGTGAGCACAGTGCCGTAAGAGCATAAAAGCACATGCAAGCACATCCTTTTCTGTGCTAAAGCTTCTATCTTGCATAACAAAACAGTCCTGTGAGGCAAACATGCCAGCAAAAACATCAACTTTAGGCATCAGTCACAGCTCATTACCGCCATTCTTTTTTTCTCTGAGCACAACAACAATCACATTGTGTGTAGTCTGCCACCCTGAGTGAGCAAACAAGGCCAAATGTGTGTCAGCAAAACAAAAAAGCTGACTATATGTGCTAACAACCAGATAATCTCATAACAATATAGAAGACGACAGGAAAAAGTCCTTCAAGAGCAAAATGTTAGTGGTATAATAAGCTACAGGATGTGAAAACACTGAATGAATAGTGGCTCCACTATTTTGTACAATTGTGCAAACAGCAAAACCTGCATGGAAGCAAACAGCTGAAATCACACAAACAATTGGAAACAGAAGCATTACAAGAAAATGGGTGGCAAAGAAAGACAGACTGAAGCTTAAGTTGATCTGCCCCTGTGCTGATTTTAAGAAATTGTAGGCTAGCTTGCACAGTAGTCATCAAACATTGGTTAACACTGTATGTATAAAAAGTACAGATCTTCCCCACTTCCCCATCTATCTGCCACAAACCTGATATAATCTCCCAGTGTTTAACTTATCGAGGCAAAAGCTGATGAAAGAGATTCTCAAAATGAACTGTGACATGGTCTGTTTAAACCTTACCCCAAAATAAATCCCCAGAAACAAGCCACTCACGGGTTTGCAATCCAAACAAACACACAGGCTCAAGGGTGTTTTCGTCCCATCTCTATACATGGGACCCTATATCTGTGTGCCTCAAAATTACATAGTCAAAATAAAACTGTTGGTCAAAAAGGAAACAAAAACATTTGTCCCTGTAATTTAATTCAGGGATGATGATGATTATGCTGATGATCCTTAATTGAGTATTTACCAAAAACAGGTTTTGCTCCATTATTTACACAAATTATTATGTATTTTAAGTTAGCAGATGGAAAATGTTAACAACAATCAGGTTCTTGATGAGAAAAGTAAACCACTTAAGTTAGTGGTTAACAAGAAAATGTTTCCATTATGAAATTGAAAGGGTGTGGAATTTTTGTCTAAATATTCTGTCCCCAGTAATCATCAACCCTGGGTCTGACTAATTAGCATCATTTAATTTGTTGAATGAGTATATCCAACTCATACATGTGTAAAACACACAAGGACTGTAACCACGTATTCAAATCATAAGTCTATAAATGATAAGTTAAAAGCTGATATTTTCTACTCCAGTGGAACAACAAGATCACCATGATTCACACAGCTGGGTGCATATATTACAGTATTTAATCAGAAAGGGTTGATACGAATTTTCCATTTTAAAATTCCATGATTCCTGAGACTCAGCTGCAGAAACAGTTTCACCGTTCAGACAACGGGAGCTTCTTGCTGCAAGTCAACAGTGCAAGCAATTGTGCCACCATGTAGCCACAAATATAACGACGGGACTTGAGCCAGATGACAAGATGAAGTTGGAAAAAATGTTGGGTGATTTGGACTTTAGCTGTGCTGGTTCATCAAAAAGAAAGCCAACATAAATGACATCTACAGAAATAACATATAAAATTACATTTGCTTTGATCATCTGAACAGCTAAAGCAGTGGAACACAATCCCACATTTCATCTCCTTTAGCATGTTTTTGGACTACACCCTGGAAGCCTGAGACAGGGGGAAGTCGTTCTCTCTCACATGTCTTAAGGGTGGAGACACCGCTGGAACAGCTGGATACTGACTGTAGCTGTGGGTGACACAGGAGCTGGAGATTTCAAATGAAAAGCAGGCTTGGATCTTGCAATATTTTGTCTCTGGGTTGAGTTGCCAAATACCAAAATAAACCACCATGGTTTTTTTGTTGCGAGTGTGTATGGGCACGTGCACATGGTGTTTGGGCAGCTGGAACCACTGGCAAAGGACACATATAATCACAGCTGGAGATATGGCAATCAACACATTTGCAGTTCATGAGGTAATACACATTGGCAAAATGCAAACACACATGCCTGAACATTATCTAATCAGTCAGGGCAGACGGGTGTGGTGTCTACGATAAGCGAAAGATAAGCGAAAGATAAGCGAAAGATAAGCAAAAGTCTCCCTGTCTTCTCCAAAATGCCACAACACACAATAAACGCATTCAAACAAGCAAACTGCTGACTTACAATATTGAATTAAATATGGACTTTTCAAAATTTTCCAACTTTTTTTTTGTTTTAAACAGTTTTCTCTCCTACCTTGGCCCATAAAGGCTCCGTGCAAGGCATCCTTGGCAGTACCAAAGCCGAGCTCTCTGCAAACAACACTGGCTGCAGTTCTGTCCCACAAGTGATCAACAATCGTCCCCCATTTTCCATTTCGAAGAACCTCCACACGGCCTTCACCAAGCCTGGGACCTGCCTTGAGACGCACAGGCTATGCAGGGGAGACCATATATTTCAGAATTTGTTTTCTTCCACAGATGGACACAATAAGATAATGTTAATAGGAACATAATTTTATTATTCTTACCACTACAGGATGAGGAGCCTGGGGCCTTCCTGAGGAGATGCGAGCAAATTGAGGTCCTGGCACACATTTTGCCACTGCAAACTGCCCGTTCTTACAAGGCGTAGGACTTCGAGGAATTGACAGCTGAGAGTGGCACTCCGACAGGGTGTTCTCCGTGCCCAGACAGTGCACCTTCTCTACCCAGAATCCCTTCTTTTTTGCCATGAGGCTTACTCTGGAAAAACACACAAAAAAGACTTTGGTGATATATCTTTTAAAGTTCTGCGCAACATGACACTGAATTATTTAGATTTCTTAACAATATTGATGTTTGATTATAATTATGACAACAGCTTATTCTCAGTATCATACATTTATAAATAAGTATTTGGCAATTTACAAATTTCTTCTTTTGTACCTTTTTCTTTACTCTTAAGCAAATATTAATATTAGACAAACATAATCTGAGTAAAAGCAAACAGCAGTTTCCAAATGATGATTTCATTTACTAGGAGGAAATGATCCAAACTAACCAGGCCCCATGTGGAAAAGAAATGGCCTCTCTTGTTAAATCATGAATTACTTCTCACGGTGATCCAGACCCGGAGGCTCTAGACTCAATACTGTCTGACAGAATGAAGTAGACCACAACATCTCAAAAAGCAACACATCGTCCCCGAGCTAAAACTATTCAAGAACAGACTAGCAACAAAGTCCTGGAATACATAAATTTGAAAAGTCATTTTTAAATGACTTTCTAACAAGCCATCTCTTAAGGGTTGGAGACTCTGGTAAACCACAGTGAGAGCCATTCTCTGCAAATGGAGAAAACATGAAATAGTGGTAAACCTTTCCAGAAGAGGCCAAAGTACTGCAGGAGGTCAGAAAAGTGTCCAGAAAAACATCTAAAGAGCTGCAGACCACAGTGCCTCACTCAGTGTTCATGATTCAACAAAAGATTTGGAAGAACTCACATCTGTGTGAGAATTCTGAGATGAAAACCACTGGTGACCAAAGCAGTACAAAATATGACATTTTCATAGTCACAGCACTATGACTGATGTATGGATCATAACAGAATAAACAATCCCAGATTCAACTGAATAAAATGTATTTTCAGTGTATGATGGCTGACCTTACATACTCCGGCAAAGAATGGGGTCTTTCCCTTATTGACTAGTAAATTGAGCAACCTGATCCCAGATTTAAAAATAACTGAATGGATGGAATCTTAGCAACAATCAACAGAATTTGTTAGGGTTGAGGACTAAAAAAAACACTAAAAACTACATTAATATTTTACATTTGAACTAAACTGCTGAAGAAGATCTGCATTAGGACTTTGTGTATTTAAGATTAAGCGTTCTTCTAATTGTGCTTTTATTACCTTGTTGATGGATCTTTAACCTTGGAATTCCATATTTTCCTGCAAAGAATCAAAAACAAATATTACATATTTCACATGCCTGTCCTTTTGCACCACAATGTAGAATTAAAATTAGTTGTGCACAAGGCTGTGCTATGAGGGTAAAGTTATTTAGAGTTAAAAAATCAAGACCCGTTCCATCTAAGACCATAACACAGATTTATATTTAACACAAGGCCAAAATTACATACATAACAAGTAAAAAACAATTAAAAAAAAACATAAAATTATTCTGAACTGTACTGTAAGCCTCAAAACCCCCATGCAATCCAAAAAATGTTGCATGCAACTTCAGTGACACAGTATGAAACAATGAAAAAAGCATTGTTTCAACCAAGCGCAATATACAAACAAAAGCTGCGGCACCGAACAATGATTTATGGGCTGGCTAAACTGGCTCACTTTTAGTGTGGTGACGAGGAAAGCCCTGCAAAGCAACAAAGAGTACAAGCCGCTCGCCCCATGCCAGTTCATCCACAGACCACGGCAAAGGCCGCATATTCGTTCTGCAACAAAAACATTGGCTAAACTATAAACAGATGCACGCATGCACATGCAAGCCAGCACTTTTATATGGGGACGTTCAATACTTCAATTTGTTCAAAGATCTTATTTTCTGCAACAGGAGCATAATGAAACCTATATTTCTTTGGAACACATCATATGTGAAAACAAATTAATCGACATGAAATTCAGACATTCAGTAAAGAACTCTTGAAAGAAATGTTCATATCCTGACATGCTGTTTTCAATTACTCTCCCATTTTTTTAATTTTTTTTTTAGAAACAAACACATCTATGTGTATCTGAATGAAAGCAAAGGTGGGTCAATATTTGCATTCCTAACATGAAACGTTACATGCTCCTGTAAAAGTCCAAGCACAAACCTTGGAAAATAAACTAAGGATGTTGGAATCAAGAGGCTGATTGTCCATTACACACTGTTATGTTTGACAGTTGCATGAAGTCATGAGTTGCTGAATGTACACTTTCCAGAAACATATAGCCTGTTCCCCAACTCTTCAGTTTTAACTCAAGACATAAGAACATTCTGCTCTTAACCTAAAAATATCACTTATCAAAAAGTATTTCGAGATTGTTTTAAATTTAGCATACTTTCATTTCACCGTCACCTGAGTTTTGTACATGTCAAATATAAATTTGCAGGTGCATCTTTTTCTGGTTCATTTGAAGTAGGAAATCAGTTTCAAAGACCTGACTGTAGGAAAAAAAAAGATTTAACATTTTCAAGTGAAATTAAACTCATGAAACAGTCTAATTTAAATCAATTTGAAAGAATATTAGGCATGTATCCCTTTTCGGAGGCAGCAAAATGCCAGATAAACTTGCAACAAACTGTAACTGGCTAACTGTTTGGAGCTCTGGGCCTATTCTTTACTGGATCTTAAATTACTCTTGTAAACTATTTTAAATGTGTCTGCCATGTGGCTTTTCAGCAGTGGTTAATAGGAAGCTTGCAGTGTGCATGTACACTGAGGCAAACATGTCTGTGACTTGTTTGTGACCTCACCACAGACAAATCAACAAACCATTTTTCCTCTTCACAAAGCAAACTGTAAATTTCTACCTTCTGGTATTTCATTTGACTGAATTGCACGTGTTAAATTTCATTCATTTCATGCAAATGTTCATCTGGTTGTAACAAGTGGTTGGAACTGTGAGAGGACTTTTCCAATGAAGTTGTACACAATTGTAACGAACAGACAGCTACAACTGTCTGAGCTTTGTTTAGGCAAATTGTCTCTTCAGCACTTGTGAAATGATTCAATTGAAGTTAATGACAGGGGCTGATACAATCTTGCTAAAAGACAAGCATTTCACCACAGTTCAAGTTACATCAGTCTCTCACTGCTTTACAATTTAATTATATCGTACAACATTTCTTGTTTATGTTTGCTGCCGGTTTTGTCTTAAGGAATACATCACTCATCAAATTAAGTGGTAATGGTGTGTCTGGAATTGAACATCACTGAAAAGTCGATTCATGTCAATAATTGGGTTGAAAACTTACATTTACTTCACAGCAAATCTGGGATTTCAAACATTATTTCTGTTGTTTTGATGATTTAACGTTACAGCGAAGGAAAACTCAAAATTAAAATTGTCAGGTAATTTCAAAATTGCATTTTGAAATAAATAAAATATGAATTATTTCTAAGACATTTGCTAAAAATATATTTCAATTCACTGTAGGCCACAGTATATTTAACCAACACATTCTGGGAGCTTTTTGTGAATGTATTCCTGCATCAGTGCAGCATAGTATGGAGACCATCATATTGGCTGTGCTGACGTGGTAAGGAAGCTCAGGCTATTCTATAATAGCATCATTCAGCTTGACTACATTGACAGTACACCACAGCAGAGCTTAGATTAGTGTGAGCAGGTGCCAAGTTTTAAAGGAAAAAGAAATCAGCATCTGAAAGATGAAATTTATCTCCCTTAGTTTGAGCAAATTGATGATAAATTAAATATTCTAGCAGTAAAGAGTTTTAAACTCATCTGAGTATTGAAGCAATTGATCAAAGCGAGATGATTCAGACTACTCTTCTTCATTTGTGCTTGGAAAGCAATCTTGCACAGTCTGCTGCAAGCCAGAAATGTAGCCACTGGAATGCATACGATAATTAAAAGACGGGAAAGTAAATTAGAGAGGTCATTGAGGTGGATCACACAGTCACCAGACAGGAAAACCATATTTGGACACAAAATGTCACCAAATAGCCTGAAAATGATACCCTTATCATAAGAAAATTTAAGCTGAAAGGTAATTAAACAAATGCTGGTTAAGTCCCCAAATCACTATGGTGACAGAGCAAGACAGACAGCCGCTGACGCAGCGGAGAGTGCACCAGGCCTCAGTTGTAATTGGCTGTATTTCACACGAGCAAGCGAAAAGCTCACTTGTCAGACTCTTGCTCTCGTTCCTTCTCTCTGCTGCCTCTTGCGCTTGTTACTCGCTTCCACTTTCGTTGCCAGCGCTGTTTTACTCTCTCACACACGGCTATAATTGGGGGTGTTTTTCACCCTCAGCAAAAACCCAGAAGAGCTTTGGTCCTGACCAACTTGCAATTACAGCCTCTTTAGAGTTTCATCCAAAAGACACACAGAGCTGAGAAACATGGCAGGGTCCAGAATTTCTAAGAATGGACGGAAAGACTGGGTTAGGAGGAGAATTAGCGGGGAATGTCATGGCTAAATAAAATCCCAAGCCTCTTTTGGAAGCTGTAGAAATGTTTATGCAAATTCTTGTTCTGATTAACCGCTACATCCGAATTTATCATTTCCAGCCATCCTTGCTTTTTTTAAAATATAATCTTGAGTATACAACAAACAGCTGAAACACATGGGGCCTTTGTACTCTGAGAACCGGTCTGAAAGTTGAAAATACATATCAAGAAGGAGCAAATAAGCATCTGTGGAGACTAACCCAACCGGGTACAGATTTGGAAGCAAACACATAATCATGATTCAGACCAGTGTAGAGCCTTAGATCTCAGCAAAACACTCGGTCATTCTGAAGCCAGACTGACCAAGTAGCAAGTCATGACCACTTCCGTGCCAGAACGCTGAAATTTACACACCCAAAACACTTCCATGGAATACGTTTGGCTATAGTCTTCAAGCTACAGCAACCCTGTTCTTACCTGTCATCTCCCTTCCCTTGGCAAGTTACCAAATGTCTCCTTAAATGCTGCAGAGATGCAAATCTATTCATCCAATTTGTCTCTTAAAAATGACTTGTGTTCCACCTTCAGCTCTCTGTATCTCTGCTGCTGTCGAGTCTGTACAGCAGGAGGAAACTGAATAGACAGACAGTAAAGTTCACACCTGCATTGCAGGCATACTCAAATAATAAATGATCCTGTTCAGAGTGCAAACAGAGCCAGGCTGTCCTGGTACACTCCACCGTTTTCGGAAAGCCTTTGATGTTACATGACTTCCTTCTTTAACACAAGGAGGTTGTTATAGTGTCCTGGTGTTTCCAATAATTTAACAATGTAAATTTAAACTAGACTGGGCAATTTTATACAAGGACAATCCAGAAATACCTTCAGTGAGCGGGTTTACCCCAGTTAGAGTAGTTCGTAAAGTATACAAAAATCTTTAAAGATATTTAAAATGAATAACATTCTCCTTCCAGTTAGATCTCTAAGGCAAATCAAATCCAGTACCTGATTAGGAGGCTACCTGAACTTATAACTGATTTTTTTGAACAAATTATTTTTGTTACTGTCCTCTAAATTACCCCCAGTGGTGTGAAACGTTTCAACTTGTGCAAGAAGTGCTGAATAAATAAAGTCTCAAGAAAACTTTAATGTTAAAGTTTTTTTGAGACATTTTTAATAATTTAATTGATCTTATCTTTCTAATCTATTGCTAATGATAAAAAAAAATCAAGGCGTTACTGGCTTAACTAATCATATATAGCACAGCTGTGCGCTATAAATGTCATGTTTAATAAATATGGTGGGCTTTGTTTTGTGTGTGTGTGTGTGTGTGTGTGTGTGTGTGTGTGTGTGTGTGTGTGTGTGTGTGTGTGTGTGTGTGTGTGTGTGTGTGATTCTTTTTTATACATAAAACCAACAAATTCAGTTTCTAAAATTATGTATTTACAAAGATATTGCTTTTATTTTTGTATAATTTATATTAAGTTTACATTTAAAAAATAATACAAAACTCTAATGAAGTCATGAGGCTCAGGTCAACACTTTAACAGCACTGACTGAAAGCATTTGTACCTCCACCACAAGTATTTATATACCTTTGCTAATAAATGTTGACTCTGAAAGTATGGTGGGGTCAGATGTAATAGCAAATACATGCTGTGCTGTTGACAATACCTTGTCAATAAGACAAGTCCTTTACATGCTAACCCTTATTTCACTTTCTAATAGTTATCTTGGTCACGCATGATATTGATGGCACAGTTACACCACAGTCAGCAGTGATATTACACCTCAGCAAGGGAATCTAAAAGTTAAAGTGCTGTTTTTTTTTTTTTTTTGTTTCGTCTGTGAGCTGCAGGAGGAAGATAGCATCAGAAGGAGAGAAGGCAAAGCGGTGAGAGAAAGGCAATGAGGTGTGCAGGGGTGATTTGCCAAGAAAGAGGGGCAGAGAAAGGGCAATGGAGATCGGACGGGGATCCCTTTATCACCATCCTAAGGCTATATAAGGGAGGTGAAGAGGCTGGGTGAGAAAGATAAGCCTAAAGCGAGTCATTTACTTACAGCAGCTCTGAATGAGGGCCTGCTGCTATGTTTTTATTCTGCAGGTTGGGTTTGAATTCATAAAAAAATTGCTAAGTTACACGGCAGGTTGCTCTTCTAAGCACAGTTTTCCCGAACACAGCTGCTGAGAGACCGTCATACTCACTTGTATGTTTTGACATTGTGCTGAGTTGCCTCTGGAAAGCCAAGCATCCCGCACACCACCCGGCTGCTGTTGAGACTCCAACCTAGGTCACAGACTTGCCTCCATCTCCCAGCATGCTTCACTTCCACTACACCCTCTGAGATAAGGTTCTTCTTCTTTGTAGCTGACAGGATGGGACGCAGACGGACCTCTTCAATCCGTACTCTGCTGTGACCCTGACAAAAGAGGCATATCCTGCTATAAACAGAGATCTTTCTTAGACAAAAGATGGATGTATCAGATGCTGTACCTGGTAATGGTGGTGCCTTTGGAACCTTGGGATCTCATACGGATGTCCATTCCCGTAATACCCGTATCCTGGATGCCTCTGTGTTGTAACAATACCCCCCCACTGAGAAGCAGTGTTGCCAGAAGGCCTGACAGGTGTAGTGTAACCTCTGCTGGCAGACTGATCCAGTCTGCGCTCAGGGGTGCACACAACCCCTAAGTCTTCAGAGTGCTTGCAGTCATTTACCCCCCAACCATTGTGTTTGCAGTCCTTCAAGGACTTCTCTGAGCCGTCGCACCGTATGTTATCCATCCAAATAGGACCTTATGAAAGAAGAAATTCACAATGTAATTCATTAGGACTTTGAGTGATTGCTCCATGCATGGGTTTGCAATGCATCCTTACACAACAACTTCAATCAGTTCCTTAACATCTAACACTTGACGTTTATGGGCTGGCTGATTTAGGGTTCCACCTTAGCAGAGTGTTCAGTAGCGGATGCACAGTATTTTACAAGGCAGCAGAGGGGGTGTAGATTCAGCTCATTGAATCCACTCAATCTTCTCTTTAATTTGGATTTAAAAGAACCACTAAACGATGCCTATAAACCACAGCAAGTGTTCCAAACACTGGCAAGCAAATAGAGATATTTTTTCTTAAGCAAATGACTCTTTTCTACCCATGATTTTTACGTGCTGGTCCGTCAGTCAACCCTAGCAAGCGTTGCACTTCAATTGCTAAAAAAGTTTTCCTTTGTTACCTTAGTTGCTTCACAATGTTAGTTATTTAGTTATTTTAAAAGCCTGATTAAACTGGTCCAATGTGGACTTCCGCCACTGTTCACTATCTCCTACAAGAAAAAGCATTTATGCTTTTGGAGTTAATATAATTGTGGAATGTTATTTTGTCACATTGCCGGCATATATATATATATATATATATATATATATATATATATATATATATATATAGAATCCCATTCTTTCTGTCTGCACTTCAGATATCTCAGTGGACATCATGCAGGTAGGTGCATATGCTACTCTTCTTAGAAACAAATTGTGTCAACTTTCCTGCGTGTCAATTGTTTAATTCCAAATATCCTCAAGTAGATATTTCCAATGTTAAAAAACATTGTATTTGAAATTGAATTCTGTCAAGACAAAAAAAAAAATCACCTGTTATCTCTACATGTACTCACAGTCAAACTATTTCACACACATGCACTACAGATTTACACATCAAAATTATGGACATCCGTTAAAACCTTTGAGGGAAGCTTTTGTTGCATAGAAATTGGTGATTAAGAGTTTGTTAGGAATTTTGACTTAAATTAAATTTAAATTTGACTTAAACAGTATCAGTAGATAAATCAGTAAGTTCCAAATATTGGATTTGCAATTGTGCAACTGGTTGCTTCATCCCCTCCAAAATCATCTCTTATCCTTGTTCATTCCATAAAGTAAACACACTCAAATTTAAATTATTTTTCTAATTAGGTATTTCTTGTGAGTAACATCTTGTCGAGAATTGGGTTCTCTAAAGATATATTTGACTGATCTAATAATGGGCATATTTTTGGTTTTCCTATCCAAAGCAAAAACTGTGGTCTATAATGAAGGCATTAAAAGGAGTCGCACACTGGACTTTTCAAACATTTTAATCAATAACCCACTGCTAAGTCATTCCATATTTTTATTTAACTAATTTTTTTCAATTAAAGCTTCAAAAAATGATTACTAGTGTTTAACTATTCCAAAACTGTATAATTTTCTACTGTAAGATATTTAGAATCTTCATAACTTCAATTAAGTGATCAATATTTTTATTCAAATCAGTGACCAAGAATGAAACCAAATTACAAACATTATGATAAAGAGATGATAAAAACTTTATGATCATGTCATAAATTTATTTTTTTTTTAAACATGCACTCTTCTTGAAGCCATTTAAAAGGTAATTTAATGCTCTTTCTGAGTGACCATTTCTTTCTTCATAAAACTCTTTAAAATGTAACTATCTCATATTAGCATTGTAGTGCCATAGTGGTTAATAATTAGGCAAACAGAATTATCAAATTCTCCTTGGGTCCGCCTTGGTAACGTTTGAAAGTAATGTGAAATTTGTCTTTAAGTGCTCTCACCTGTCCCTTCTCCATACTTGGCACTGTGGGCCCACGTTACCGCTCCTCGAAACCCCAGTTCTCGGCACACCACGTTAGCCAGGTTAATGTCCACCTCATCATCACAGATGGTACCCCAGGTGTTGTTGTGCAGCACCTCCACGCGCCCTTCGTTCGCCTCGCGCACAAAGTTGCCGGCAAGGCGCACCTTGGCGGCCGGTGCGCGAGGAGTTCTGCGCTGAGACGTCGTGGTCCTCCGAGGTTCAGCGCGTGCGGTGAAGCTAAGGGACAGCAGCAGAAGGAGCTGGACGATTAAGCCGAGGGAGCGGGTCATCATGGGTGGAGGGAAGAAACCTGGAGGTAAAAGGCTTGGCTTAGCAAGTTCTAGCTAATTTTCTTACATAAATTAAACTGTGCACATTTTCAGTTAGGTTTAGGTACCAGCTTTTATAATAGCTGCAAGGTTAATTGCGTGCCTTTCAAATGGCATATAATCGAGTATGAGACCCTTTAAAGGGCAAAGGAAGAGAACAGAGCAGTCAGTCAATCACTGTAACTGTGATAATGTTTTTCCCCTCAAGAATTGTGTTCTCAGACATAATTCTTATCTAATGATAACCAGCGAGATAAGACTTGCTTTGCCTTGTTTTCTTTTTCCACGTTAGTGATTTTAGTCACTACTGCTAAGCCTTTGGTCCAACAGTGATGTTGTGAAAGCCTTAAATATCAAATAAGCACGTTCCCCCTCATGTCAAACACAGGCATATAATTTAAGGTACAGCTGCTCACTTTCGTAAGGTAATTAAGGTAAGTAAACATCCCCCAAGGCAAACTAACCAGACAGAAATACGCCAGGCAGGTTTTAACCTGGTGCTGAACAAGTGTTTCAGCACAAACACCAGTGGGGTAGAGGGAGTGAGAAAGAGAGAGAGAGTTACTTTTAAACAAGAGAGGCCACAGGAAAACACACTGACCAAAAATGGCCTAAAATATGTGAGTGGGTGTGATTTTTAGGATAAAATTACAAAAGAATAAACCACCAACAAGCAGAACATTGGGCAAATCCATCCAAAGGAAACAATATGCATAACCCAGTTTAAAGATTGGATGCTGGTACAGAATGCTATAAAATGAAAAAGCGGGTTATTTATTTATTTATTTTTTTGTTCAACTGATGCCGCAGTCAGATTTAAAGGAAAAAAAAATCTCCTTTAAGAAACAGAACGTAGGTGAGTTAGCATCTTTTGTCCACAATTCATCCCTTAACGCACGTGTTGCATCCACACACTGAAGAGCCCGTATTTAGACGCATATAACTATGATCAAAATAAAAAAAGGATAAAACTGAACTATTATAACTAGTATGAATGTTCACTCACCTGGTAGGCAGCAAAAAGTTGCAGTGGTGAAAGTCACTAGCAGGGGGAAAGTGACTGTGTGAATGAGTGTGGCTAGTAAATGCTCCCCTCAGTCAATCCTCCCCTCTTCCCTCCTTCTCCATATATCCCTCCCTGCTTCTTTCACTACCTCCCTCCCCTGTCTCTGGATTTCTTTCTGTCATGTAGACTTTTATGGTTAACACACTAAAACGTGAGGCAGGTTGCTGCCATAAAACTGTCTGCATGATGCTCAGATCTAACAGCCAGCAAAATGACAGCCATAGGTGTCATCAATTTATTTCTTTTTTCATTGTTATGCCTTTAAATGTTCATCTTAAATTGCTGGAAGTTTTTACTTATATATACAAACACATAGCATGGTTACACTGAATTTTATTTAGGCACGACAGAATAAAGACAGGCTTCTGATCTTATTTGTAAGAAAAAATGTAAAAATAATTGATTTTCCCTTCACGGTGATACTGTACTTTATTCTATCGAATAAGAATAACATTTGTACAAAAAATAATAGTGCTTTTGCAAGACACTTTATGCGAAAGTCTGCTTTCAGAATTTATTGTAAAACTGGACTGTAACAATATGCTGTAACTGGTTAAATTAATTGCCTCGATTTGACAGCTTAAAAGTTGCATTCCAGAGTTTATTTTTCAGCATTCACTCATTGATTTCTTCTTTTTTTTTTTTTTATAAAAGGGTGTTAAGGACTTGTCTAAAATAACATTTCTTTCTTTTTTTCTCACATTTAAACCACTTACACCTCTCTCCTTCTGTAGGCTAAAATGATGCTTTACACAGCTTTACCCTCAGAGTGTTGCACAACTTTAGGCGAAACATGTGTAAATTAAACCAACAGGAAGGCTTCTGCTTCCAGAATAGCTTTAAATTCTAAGTTCCCGGTGTCTTAAAGAAGCTCCCTATGCCACAGGGTAGATATTTCCTTGTTGGGACAGCCACAAACCACCAACTTTAAAATAGGAGCAGCCTCACCGTAGCCATGGTGAACGTGACAGATGAGAATATGCATTACCACCCCGGCCCAGAGGTATGCAACAGCTCTATAAACTCTCATTGTTGAGAATGGAGCATAAAGATTTAACTCATCTGAGCAGGTCAAGATTCACTTCTATGAAAATCCTACTTTTTCTACTGTGGCTAAAGGACTTAACCTGTCTACGGTTTGTTACAGAAGTGCTTGAGACATGTTTGTTTGTTTTTTTGAGTCACGTTTTTTTTTTTTTTTTTTAGAAGATTCTGGACAAATTTAGCTCCATGGCCAATGTTGGCGTCAGGCTGTTGTTTTGATAAACTGTATTTCTGTTTTCAAGCAAACCTCAGTGGGCACCTTTCTGGGGCAGCACGGTTTATTCATAGACATGAAAAATGGCAATTATGACAGGGGAGGTAGGAACTTAAACATACGGCAAAAACATTATAAACACTTAGCTGTATGCAGATTTCCAGACAGCAGCGTGTAAAGTAATTACATACCAAATAACTGTATGCGTGTACTCTTTGAAGCTGTAGTAGACATGTTTGGGTGTCCTGGAGATGGTGCCACTGGGTGGCAATGTGGTGGTCCCTCCCATACTGTTAAACCCCGGACAGGAAGAGCAGACCCCCTATTAGCGCGGCCCAGATCAGAGGGATATCCGAGGCCGACGGAGAAGGAGGAAAAGAGATGCTAAGGTTTAAACTAGCGCAGAGCGTGTGACATGCATCCAGTTTAACTTGCGATATAGACTAAACTTATCAGATCGCACAAACTAGGACAGACAGGTGCTCCTGCTCGTGAGCAAATGGTTCACAGTTCAGTGGGATGTGGGCTAGAGTGAGAGTGCTCTTCAGGGCTCCCAGAGAAATCAAAGGACTATCTGAGAAAGCAGGTCTCTGCGGCAGAACGCTTTCTCTCTCCACCTCTCTAATTACACAAACCGAGCTAGCTCTGCCCTTACCCACAATCTGTGGAGGCATGAAATAAATACATGCTCTCCAACAATAAACAAGTGCCTTTTCAAATGACATGCTCACCCCCACTGCCGTCTCTCCAGGCTTTCATAATGCTTTGCCTTTTAACTGACTGTAGAATAATGCAGGCTGGTACTGTAAAGCGAAGAGTGTAAAGAGAGATTAATTATGATATGCATCATCAAAATGTTAGAGGATTAAAAAAAAATCTAATTAATAAATGCAATTTAAAACTGTGTTATAACCTGATATTGAAATATTACCTGCATAGACATTACATGTTTATTTAAAGTAATATTTAAGGGATTTTGTACTGGAAATAGAGGACTTTGAAACATTCTGTGAATGAGGATATGTATAAAAGTGATGCACTCTTGCTATGTTATGATTGTCATAGATTTCCTTGAATTTCAGTGTATAATGTGTATGATTTTTAATGCTGTGCCAGAAACATTAAAGCCTCGTTAGATACCTGCAGATCAGCCATTAGCTTTGTTGTAAAGGAATCATAAAGATTTTAACAGACCAATGTTAAGATGGAAAAGATCCAGATATTCACATAAAGTGCCACGCAGAGATTTTCAACCCTCTAAACTCTTACACATTTTGTCATGCTGCAACAACAAATTTAATTGTTTTTCATTCAGATTTTGTAATAAACTAACACACAGTGTTTTTTGTTTGTTTGCTTATTTTAAAAAATAAAAATCTGAAGGTTTTGATGTCCAGGTATATTCAGTACTCCAGACAGAATAGGGTAGAACCACTTTTTACTGTTTTTGTTTAAATTGCTATACATTATAGTTCAAGCTCACTCATATTTGATAGAGATCGTCTTGGCACTTCATCGTAATTAAACATGTTTTGATCTAAATCATTGCATTATAGCTCAGGCTATGTGCTAAGGGTTATTTTCCTGCTCAAAGGGAGACCTCCACTCCAGTTTGTTTTATTTTTTTCCCATAACTCTAGTATTTAGCTCTGCTTAAAATATGCATGACTAAAGCATGATGCTGTCATCTTATTTTACTGTAATAATTTGTTCTGGTTCATGTGCAATGTTAATCTTTCTATCACACAAAGCAAAAGTTCTGTTTTCCACTCAACTTACCAGATTATCCATTTTGAAATGTTTGCTGTATGATCTTCATGGATTGCGGCATGCTTTAGAAGAAAAAATGTCTTCAGACTTCATTAGGACAAACCAATCCTTGTCCTGTCAAGAGATTTCCAGAGTTAACCATGGCGGTCTTGGCTGCTACTCTCCTTGCTGCTATCTTTGCCAAATCTATCAGGATGGCCATGTCCTTTTTAGTTTGCAGTTAAGGTATAATATTTCTATCTTCTGACATGCGGTTGGAATTTTGTTTTCTAATCTAACTCTGCTTTAGATTTATGTTCATGGTGGCATTTGTTTACTAAAGTTCACTAACAAACCTCTAAAGCCTTCATGGAACAGTTAGATTTATACTTCGACTGTGTTACACAAAAGTGAGCCATATTTAATAATTAGGTCACTTTTGAATACAACTAATTGAAGGTCAACAGCTGGCACCAGCTTAAACGGCAGAGTGAGGGTTCGGGAAATGCTTCAGAAGATCTTCCAGCATCAAAAATCTGTAGTGATCTGATCATTTCAGATATTATTTATGAGAATAGAGCATAACTCACAAGTCAGTATGACTAAGGCCTCTACATGTACAAAACAGTATAGCAACCTGTCAGTAATCCACCAGTCATGGTCTGATATCTGCAGACAGTAGTCAGCAAAATCTAATTTCTCGGTGTGTGAATGACCTTATAAAGCTTTGTTTTTTTATATGTGGCCATCTTGGCGTATGTCTGTCCCAAAAATGTACCTGAACTGAATGGCTTGTTCTATTTTCTAAGCTTGAAGAACAGTACGTACCAAACTCTCAAAGTCAGTTTATAGATGTGTCCACTGCTTTTTAGAAAAATAATGGTTTGGAAAATGTAATTATAAGGCATTTTTAATGTTTTTTTTCCCCCTTCATCTTCAATCAGTCTTTACTGAAATTATGACTTTTTCATTTTATTCCAAGCCCATTTAATTTTATTTTACTCATCTTTGACTGGCAAAGGAAACGTTTATTTCAATCTAAATCTGGATGCCGCTTTTTGTTCTGTAGTTTAGCAAAATTACAGTTCACATTGCAGACTCTCTTCATTCATCAAAAGTTCCACTCAGAGATGAATTTAGGTTGTTTATTTTTTTTTTCTTCAGATACAGTGCGGGCAAAAGTGCAATGGCTGATGGGTTACCTGCAGCTCTGAGTTCATCACCTGAAATGATTTAATAGTCTAAAGTCTAGACTCAGTCTCACATTTATGGTGTTTTTCTCTAAATAGGATAATTCAAGATTACAATGTGTTAAATGTGCAAAACTGGTATTTGATATGCTTATTTGGCTTTTCCTGAGTATTAAGTTAAATAAAACATTGCACTCCAGATCTGTATAGCTTAACCAAGCTTGGTACTGGTCTTCATGTATAGGCTCCAGTGGACTGAACACTAGTACAAAAGGAAACCCCCAAGGGCCCATCTCATTTTCTAAATTTTACTCATAATCCACATGTGAAAAGGAAATTAGGTGTATACATACTATATGCATCACACCTTTTTTTGTTGTTCAGAATATGCATACAAAAAAAAAATCTGATTTGTAAAAGTTTTCACATGTTGAGCAGTCCATGTTCACAGAGTTCCCCTAATGAGGCATACCACTTAATCTTGCAGCATGGTGTACGTTTACATCAGCTGTCATCAGGCCACAGATTCTCTTTTTAAAATGTCATCTATGGCCCCTTTGGTTGCCTTTTCCCACATATTCTCAGGGCCGCCTGCATCTTTCTTTGGTCTGGGCGGTTTGCTCAACTCATTACTTCACGGCGGCCACACAAGTGTGTCCTCTGAGTGATGAGAGGGTAACCATGCTGTCCCCACACCAGCAAGCATGTTAGCAGCAGAAGTTACTTCAAGACACATGGTGGTTCCTCATAATTAAAAATGAAAAATGTGTATGCAAAGCATGTGGCGGGATAGCCCATTTTGACATTTCAGTGCAACCCTGCCACCTTGTGGAGGAGATGAAACTACATGCAAAAACTCAGCAGATGGGACAAAGATATTTATTAAATATAAAACTCTTATTTGCATTACAGAAAAATACAAAGTTTTTGGTAGATTAACAGAATCGCAGTGCTCTTGTTGTACATATTCATAACTTGAAATACATTTTAATAAAATAATTCTAAATAAAAGTGAAGAAAATAAAAGTACACAGAGCGAGAAACATTTAGAAGTCCAGATTGAAATATTTCTACAAATACAATTTAAAAATAGCATGGTTTAATCAAGTGGTAGGTGTAAATTTAATGCACTGCAAAAAGAGTATTTAAAATGTTGAACAGCAATTACTTTAGAAACTAGCACGTTACAAACAAGTGTAGTTTCACAGTTTAAGTCCTTTTGTCACAAGCTCCAACCACAAAGCAAAAAGTCTACAAGAAAAGCAGAAGTGCAGCATGTGACAAGGTTCTCACCAAATCGCTGTTAATCTGCACCAGAAATGAACAGAAGGGGGAGAGAGTGTGAATAAGAACCTAGACTTGGTTTGTAAAGTGTTGTTTAACCAAAAAAAAAGGAATATATTTATAAATAGCTAAATAAATACTTTTCCTACGCAGTGCATAGTTCACTAGTGAATGTAGTGTGGACTTTAGTTGTTGCCAAGTGGGTGATAAAAAGCACATGCCAGCAAATGTGTAATTCACTTTCTAGTGTTGACACTTAAAGCCATCTGATTCTTCAGCTTAGTGAAATACTGCCATGGAGGCCAAAGGTCACAAACACTGCTTTTCAAACGGTTCAGAAATTATATGCATTAATGTTTCTTATACCTGTCCGTCCCAGAGGCGGGAGACATGCATCCGACACTTTTTGTTTTGCACAGACCTAAAATAAATGTTGAGGAAAAAAATAATCTGCCAACCTAAAGATCTTACCTGTAAAAAGATAAAGTTTTATCTTCCATCAAATTATTCACCTAGCTGAACTGAAGCACAGCCCACCTTGTGTCATGCGATCCAGTTGAACATAAAAAATTACAGGCTTTGAAACTTCAATACAAAAAAAACTTCTCAGACTCCAATGAGGTATTACAGCCTTTAAACAAGCAGAACTGTTTTCAGATAGGATGAGAAGGCCACTTTTTGACATTAATATGCTTTACAGGCATTATGAGGACGCTCAGTCTAAACACAACCATAATGAATTATTCACTTCACCTATCTGTCCAGCTGTTGTATTGTCTTTCAGTCTAGTTATTTACTTACGCTGATATAATGATCATGACTAAGGCTGCATAATTCAGTTGCATAGGGGAAATACTGACTTTTCAAGTAACTTCATCCTAAAGTCTTTGGTCAGTTGCTGATATAATGGCACAAACCCAACTCAAAATATCACCTGCACATTTATGTGAAATAAAGGCAAATGTGGAAAATGAGTTAAACTAGGCAGAGTTCTCAAACTGAGATTAATTAGCATTCTTAAAAAGCTCCTTGTTGTCCCCATAAGTGTATATTTCATAACCTGCATCATAGTCATGATTTTCCACCCCCTCAACAGTCGGCCGAGAAAATTTCACTTCCATCAACTGATCTAGAGTTTAGAGTCGCTTTCAGAGAGAAAAGCAAGTCTCAGCAGGGCTGCAAGTGTGACTGTGTGTTGCTCTCTGGGTCATTTTGTACTTTTGAGCAAAGGCATCCATTTGGATCTTTGGGTAACAGAACCACCTTCACATTCCAAGTCTCTACCTGCCTCTGATTTTTTTTAATAAAAAAAATATTTTTAGTCCAGAGATCCTGTTGTGGTCCGTTCAAGCTTTGAAGGCGGATTTTGGAGCAACTCCGTTTCCCCCGCCCCCCAAGCACCGACGAGGCAGAGCTTGAACCGAGCTCAAGGCTGCCAGGGTTTCCTGTCCTTGCCTTTCTGGTCAGGAAAGTGTTTATAGCGACATTTATCCCCGAAATGGCACCCGGTAGTTCTCCAAAAGTAACACTCATCTCCATTAACTGGGCCACGTCGCCGAGGACTGAGAATATGAAGAGAAAAGACACAGAGAAAAAGATCACATGGAAGCACATCAACTACTTTGTCAACGGAGACAGAAAAATCCTTTGTTGACTTAGTGGAGAAGATAAGGACAAGCTGCATAAGGGCTTGCTTGAGTATTTGGGTTGTGTGGACTTTGAATTTTGGGCTGTAATGTGAAAGATGTCAATGTCTTTTGGGATTTTATGTGATAGACCAACAACATAATACGCAATTGCAGAGCGGAACAACATAAACATTTGCACTCAATTCCAACTCCCTTGAGTCAATTTCCCTTTGCTGCAAATCTTTAGCATAACTTCTGCCAATTTAACACACTGAAAGGTTGACATTTTTGCCCAGTCTTTATGGAATGGGTCAAGCTTTGCTACAGATTTAGGTCTGGATTCTGACAAATTAATAACTTAAGTTTCATGGCAACTCTGGTTGTATGTTTTGGGCTCGTCCTGCTGGAAGGTGAACCACTGTCCCATACTCTGAAGATTTACTGCCTGTAACATGTTTTCTCCTACTGTTGAGTCTGTCTAACCCTAACCCAACTAACTTTCACCTCTGACAAATTTCCTTTTCTCTTCTAAAAAAAAAAAAAAAAGTCCCCACATGACTATGCTTAGAAGTGACAGACTGTGTGCCTAGGGTGTTGTGCAGAGCTTTGTTTTACCTTTCTTGTCCAGTGGTAATTGGGCCCCTCCCACTGATTAAGCCTCTCTTTGCCCTGTCTGTCATTCTAGGTAGCCGGCCAGGTCTTAAAAGGTTTGCACATACCGTTTTTATTTTGATGGATGCTCTGTGAGCGCGGAATAAGGTTTTACAACTTAACCCAGCTTTAAAGCATTAAGAGTTATCTGTAAGGAGGTTGGTGTTTTCCTTGGTTTTGCACCAGTTTGTTCACTGGTGCTTTCCAACAAACTTTTGCATAAATGAAGTTGCTTTGTGGAAACATCAGCGGTGGACTCAATGCAGCAAATTTCATTTAGGGAAAGGCAAAGTAAAAAAGAGCAATACACACCACATGTATCAGATCTCTTTTTTAAAATCTTAAACCACCTACCATCTTCATTTCACTTCATTATAATACTTCTGTTGTTTTATCACATAGAAGGGCAACAAAATGCACTTGTGGTAGGAAAATGCAGAACAGTTAAAAGGATATGAAAACTTCCATAAACTGTTGTCTTAAAACAAGAAAAAAAAAAAGTTTAAAAGCATGTTTCTTACCCAGCTCCTGTCCCTGCTTGCTGTGTGACAGGGAAAAAAGTCCTAAGTGGAATGGGAAGGACCCTCTGAGTGCGGCGGTCTGGATACCTTACAACTAAACGTGTGTTTTCAATGTAGTACCCCTGCAGAAGCGAATGTTTGCATTGAGACTAAAAAGACTGGATCAAGAAAGGCATTACAAGTGTGAAAATAAACAACCACTGACGTTTAGTTTTTCCATAGCTCGGGTTGCCATGTCTGCGTTCCTAAAATTCACAAAGGCACAGAATCGCTCATGCAGCACACGGATGCTCTCTATGTCTCCATACCTGCAGTGTACAGACATCAGATTATCCACTGTGGTTAAAAACTTGCCATCCTAAATTTCTGTGCAAGACCAATTATACAGAACCCAGAAATTCAACCCATAAATGAGAATGCATTGAATACTGTACCACATTAAATTCATACGTTTTGAAAAGGTCCCATAAGTGTTTTTCCGTTATTTCTGTTGTCACATTTCCCACCCAGAGAGAAGGACAAGGGCTTCTAAAATAACATGAAAAACAATATGACTTAATACATTATAATAACTGGATACACAGTCCAATCACAGGCCTGAAGTCTCATTTATTACAACAGGTTACATTTTTAAAAAGGTTCAAATATAAAAAAAAATATACATTTAAAAATAAAATGGCCAAAAACACTTCTTGAGTCATTGAGAACCCATAGTTTGAACAAAGGTCACCTACCCTGGTTGCACAACTGATGCATCATGGCCTCCAGCTGCAATGATATAATAAAAATATGACATTGCTATAATACATATAAATGCAAGGCATACAGAACAGCATTTGTATAATGTTGTGATTTTTTATTTTATTTTTTTTACCTCTTGGTGCATCTGAACAAGATGCCAAAACAGCCTGCACAGATGAAAATCTCTCCAGCAGTGCAACACTTTGCATCTCTTCAAACCCAAACTCCTAAGACAGAATAAAAAAAAATGCCATCATCAGGAAACGAGTCCAAAAGTCTCCCCATAAATTCCAATTGCATCTAGAAAGAGAAAACTTGATGAATTTACCATTAGCTGAAGGACTTTGCAGCTGAAGAGATCATTGACAGCCTCTTCACAGTTTTTGTCCAGTTTTAACACTTGCTCCATAGCCTTCTCTGCCTCACTGTACCGCTACAACACAAGCATACAAAGAGTTTGTACTCACAGATTGGGATGTTTGTTGTGTATATATTCATAACTATAATGCTCTGTGCCCACCTTCATGCCAATAAGAGCTCTGCCTTTGCGAAAGTATCCTTTGGCCCACTCTGGAGCCAGTTCAATGGAGCGTTCTGCATCCCCCAGCGCCTGAGGATACTGCTCCAAGCAGTAATAGCAATACGAGCGGTTTCCAAAGAACCTGCATGAAAGAGATTTAAAAATGAAAGACGGTGGGGAAAACTGTATAAAACACACTTTAATACATGTAAACCCACATACTAAATATAATTGCAAAATATTTTGCAATTGTATTCATGTCTGCCAAACATTCCATGTTTTGTCACATTGCAACTACAAACTTCAATGCATTTTGTATTTTGATAGAACAAACTGGTGCATAATTATAAATAGGGAATAAAACAATTATTTTTCTCTCAAAAATATCTGAAGTGTGGTTTCCATTTGTTTCCAGGCTACTTTAATTCAACACCCCTGAATAACAAGCTGAGCGACCAATTATCTTCAGAAGTCATTTAATTAGTAAATAGAATTCACTCTAAAGTAATTTAATTTAAACCAAATCCAGCTGTTCTGTGAAAGCCTCAGAGGTTTGTTAGACTGAGGAACATAACAGACAGGTTATGTGCAAAGTTGGGGAAAAATTTAAAAGGAGGTTAATATTATAAAACAATATCTCAGGCATTCAACATCTCACAGAGACTGTTCAATCCACATGCCTAACTGGAGCACCTCATGGAACAAAGTGCTGCAGTCAGAGACAGAAACAAAGCTTTTCAGTCCACAGGCAACAATATGGTTCAAGTTCAAATCCAGACCCAGATTCAATTAGGAATCTGTGGGAAGCCTTAAACTGCTGTTCACATTCTGCATCCAGAATAACAGAAATTGAGCTTCTTAACCAGGACAAATGGACTAAAGTAATTCTGTTTGGAAGCTGGTGGAGACACACCCCAGGAGTTGTGCAAAAGTAACTGCAACAAAATGTGGATATGCACTGTACTGACTAAGAGGAGAATAAAGCAAATGTTCGACACACTTCTTAGGTCTTGATCTTGAAAAAATAATTAGAGTTTGTGGTTGTAACATAACCAAATTCAAAGCAAAGTATGACACAGCTGTCAGAAGATGTACCTGTAATCCTTTGGGTCACACTTTATGGCTTCCGTAAACATGCAGGCTGCTTGTGCATACTGTCCTTCCTGCACCAGTTTAATCCCTTTTTCTGCAAGACAAAGAATTGTAAATAACTTTCAGTTAAAATACTGGCCTGAAGGCCTGACTGCTATAACAGATGACGTTTGTAGAAAAGAATTTGTAATCAATAATCTTCTCAAAGCCTCTGTTGATGTTTAAATGAAAAAAATCAATTTAACTATTGCTTATGTGGCAAGATTTCACAAAAAACTTTCCTTACCCGTCAGCGATGCACTTTTCTTGGTCATGTTGTCAGTTATGTTTGTCTACAAACAGAATAATAATACTTTCATCATGCCACATGCTTGACAGTGGACAAACAGACAGGGGTATTATAATACAGTCCATAGTCCAGAGTCCAGTTGTTCCCCGTTAAATAAGACTTTGGACCAGCCAGATGAACACAATACCACGTCAGGATAAGTAAAGAGATCGTTGTTGTTTTGCACCAATTTATCATTTCATTTACCTCTTTTCTGGCCTCATTTTCCTTGTTTTCTTTGGACTTGCGACTAGATCCTTTGGGTTTGATATGGCTAGCAGCATTAGCGAAGAAGGCACTGCTCACATCCCACTCCGGCTCCTGTAAAACACAAAATGTTAAACAGCTCTTAGATCACTCATCTTCTGGCTTAAAACAAAAAACAAAACAAAACAAAACAAAAAAAAAACTAAACATAATGCAAGTCTTCTGGGTTTATGACAACAATAATAGCATTTGACAATGTGCAATAACCTCATTCATGCTCAGTACCTCTTCAGTTGAGTTGGCTTTTGTCTTCTGCTTGAGTCCTGCAGGAGCCATAACTGGAGTTGCATTGTGCTTGTTAGGAGCAGCAGATTTAGGTTCCTTGTTCTCCTCTTTTGTGGCTCTTTGTTTTTCCTCTTCAGCAATGTCTGCTTCTGACTCGCTCTCATCCAGCTCAGACTCTGCACCACCGTCCTCTTCTTCGTCCTAATGTGTGAGATCATATATACAATCGCATTCGAACAGAAAAATGAAAACGTGGAATATTTTCGTAAAGGAAACGCAAGGGCTACCTGTTCAGCGCCGTCATTTTGCTTGATCTGCTCTTGCTTCTTACGTTTCCGGCGGCGCTAAAACATTAAGAGTAATCCACGGCATCATTTATATGTAGCAAAACAAACTGGAGTAGAGTCAATTTTTTTAGGAGTGCATTTGATTGCTCACCTTCCTCTTTGCTCGGCGTCGCTCTGCTTTCTGTCTGACCTTATCCTCTTCGCTGAGATCATCCTCTCCATTTAATGCATTCTGGGCAAACACACACAGTAGTTTAGCTCTGCACATTATAGCATAGCTTTTGCTGTCAAAGCAGTTTTGGTCAGGATGACGTTGTACCTGTGATAAAGTGGCATCATGACACGGGTCAGAGGTTGCAGCAACACAGTCCATTGGCTCCTCCTGTTGCTGCACAGCAGGGCCTGTTGGGAAACAACACACAAGTCACTGTGACTTGAATTCATTTGTAAATTGAGTGTTTTGAGTTTTTGTTCCAATTTGTTTTTAACATGGAAGATCTGTGCTAGTATTTTAGCCAGTCTTAATCTCAGAGATTAAATTAAAAAAATGTAAGCAAATCATCATGTCATCATGTAATATCTTTAGCTTTCCCATCAATTTCCAAAAAAAAAAAAAAAAAGACTTTCCAGTAGATGAGCTTTCCACATCTACTGCTAGGGTTAAAATATTTTTACATTTCTATCATGTACTTAAATTATGAGATGATGCATGCTTTTTTCTTTTTAAGGTTACTCTGCAGCACAAGTCCATGGACAATAGATGTGGACTTTCAGCCATCTCTGGCATTTCATTAAGTGTTTATTTACAAGAAAGCACAGTCGTGGATAAACCAGTCTAAATAATAATATTTTCCCAATTACACTTAGGCTAAATCCATACAACAAGCACTGAAAAACTAGATTCAATAGGTGTTTAGTCTATAAGGTGACAATAAAGTTGATTAATGCCAAAATCATTATACTTTCATTATTGTTATTCAAACAGCAGTAAAAATAAATATTAATTTTCCATTTTAAGGAAAATCTCTTAGATTATGTCATGTTTTAAACTTTTTGGAGATACTCTGATCCCATGCTATTTTTACTCGGGGCTGTCATACTATCAGAATCTCATAATCCCATGGTTAGACCACAGTTGAACAACAACCTACCCTGACAGCAAACAATGCAGCATTCCTGTACTATAAAATGAGAAACAGACAGTTGTGACCCTCAGGCTTAAAGGTTAATGCTAGACTTTTTTTCCACCTTCAAATCACAGATTGTCCTATTAATCCAAAGTACAGCTTAAGAAATCCTTTGTTTCCAGATTTTGAATGTCAAGTGATGCATTTTGATAACTCAATCTACTCCTCCAATAAGCATCCAAACAGATCTTGTATTAAAAGCTCTGCCATCTGAATGCAGGATAAATATGCTCCTCCATCATATTCAGGTTTATCCGCTCTAGGTTTTAGTAACAAATAAAACATTTTAAAAATTATAACTGTGGGTGGTGAAAAGGAGAATAGTTATTATTAAACGCTTTCTGAGAACCAGGAATGCTCAACAATGCCGAACTGAAAACTGCCCAACGAGTTCAATTCATGTCGTTTCTCTGGTCTTAAGCAAGAGGAACAGTTTAGCCATCACATACCACAAACAGTCGCTTCGAGGACTACAGTTTCTCTGAAACCTGGCTAAATATGACCTACAGAGCAGACACTGGCTTTTTAAAGTAGGGGTCTATTGTTTGGGCATAGAGCAGATACAAGCTTTGCCGTTTCTCCAAGCAGAGAACATGGAGACAAATCACAAGACAAAAAAAAAAAAAAAAAAAAAAAAAAAATTAGACAAAAAAAACGGGCCTAAAGGGAAACTTTGCGGTGTCAGATTTCTATTGGTTCAGCAAAGTGTTGTGGAGAATGACAAATCCATACTTGGTCTGTGACTCATGTTGTGACTCGTAAAGCCGGGATGGACAATTTTGCCTTTGAAATGCATCTATACAGCACACTCAATCTTTTCTGGGAGGTTGGGAAAGAAGGGGAAAAAAAAAAAAAAAAAAGACATGGAGCCTCTGGGCTTCCTGATTCTCTCAATGTTTATGTGTGTGCTGCTGGGCGCAGCAGCTCTCGTCAACAATGCAGAAAGTAAAAGGAATCCTCATAAAGCCAGCTGAAGGAACCCAGACCTTTTTAACCCCTCTTGCATCTAAAAATTGAAGCGTTTAGATAAAGAATCCAGCACTGGAATGCAGCAGAAAACACAAACATGTAGTGAGTGAGAACAGGGAATAAAGTCAGCTGTTCATGTGTGCCACACTTCTCCAATGACAAAAGTCTCAAATGTCACCGAATCTGACTTTCTGTTCAAGGATTACCTTGGTGGAATGCTCTCTGAACACTTAAATGATACAAGATTTGTGGACAAAGGCAACAAAAGAGCCTCTGTTTCTTCTGTTTGGAGAAACTTCCCAAATCAGAGTGCGGTTGAAAGGTGAGCTCTTTCCACAGGAATGCAAAAATGACAGTGTATCTTTGGGAACTGGTGGGCTGGACAGAAAATAAGCTTCATTGCTAGTTTGCAGTTAGAAAAATGTCAATGGATTTTAAAGGACTCACAGGTGCATTTCAGCTGCATTTTGCTACAACTAAATGCAGCTTGAAGGCATGACTGTTTTTAGTTAGAGCTCTTGGGGGGCGAAAGGAGGGGGGGTGGAAAATTGTGAAACATGAGCCAACTCAAATGTTTACTAGTTTGCAAATGAGCGAAAAAGCCTGAAATTTGATCACATAATCAATAACACCTGTGTCCTATAAGAGCGTTGAAGGGGTTATTTATGGATCCTCAGCTGCCTCTAATGCAACTCTAACATACATGCATCCTGTTGAACAAAACATGACATCATGATTGGGGGAGAAAAAAGAGGAACCTAGCTTAGGCCAACTTCAGAGACACACAACCTGTCTCGTCTTACATAAATACACCCACAGGGAAGAGTATGCCACCTATCTGAAGCATTGTTTTCATACCAACGCGAACAGGAAACTTATCCTGTTTATTTTGTCTTTTAATACACCACATACCTCTCGCATCGGTACATTTAACATTCAAAGACCTTACCTGATGTACAAAACACTGTCTGAATCTGTCGTAGGTGAACGTAAAGACTCCCTAGAAGCGAGTTAACAAGATGTGGGGAAAGGGAGGAACTGGCAACATGGAAACTTTTCATTGTTACACGAATTCCATTTGAGTCGCTCGACAGAAACCAGTGAGACGCGCAATAACAAACGCAAACCAGTCTAACGTTCCGCATGCTAAACGAGTTCCGAAGTTCGTTCATCGCGTTGCTATTGTCGGGCTCTAAACTTGTGGTGAGCTCATGAAAGTTTTCAAAAGAGGGACGTTTTCTTACCGCTTCCGAGTCCCAACAGCCGGCATATATCTCTGGTGAATTTCATGAGCGCAACCATCCAGCATTATCCTCTAAAATAAATCTCCCAAAATGTTTTAACTATGGTTTAAGTCGGCGTGGAGACCTTTTTCACACATTGGGAAAATCGCTATCTGCGGGAATCTTCGGTGGTTTAATCCGCTTCCTGAGCGTCAAAACGCCCGACGCTGGGTCCACCCTGAGCAGCGTCTTAAAGGCACAGGACACAGACACCTGCTGGACGGGGAACAGGATGGTTTTGATTCTCTTCTTTACTAGTTTGCGTGTTTCTCTCAAAATTAAGTAATTATGCAGATATATTAATCGTGCATAACAGTTATAAAAAATAAAAATAAAAAAAGCAAAAATAATACAGGGATCGTCAACCGTCACTGGATAATTGTTCCCACGCCTGACTCTGGATTGTTACTTTTGTGACTGCAAATGTTTCATTTGCTGCAGCTCAAATCATTGTTAATCTAGATGTTCATATGAATATGACATTGTTTCATTTTTCTGAATGTGCAGACTTCCCTAAGTAGGCGTTTACAATTGGCTTCCCTGAATAAACTTTTACAATATTTATATTTCAAAAGGGTTTGTGAATAGTATCACTTTTTTTCCCCCAAGTAATCTAGAGGTTTTCTCTGGGGGATTACTGCACTAAGAATTGTACCAACTGGTTAAATAATGATGTAGAGCTACACAACAAAAACATGCAGTTGCAGACTATTGTTAAGTTACTGACTGCAGACTGAATGCTGACACAGTTGTTAGTGTTGCATCAAGGCGGACCTTGCTGAATCCCAGCCTAGGGTCTTTTTGCATGGAGTTTGCATGTTCTGACCCTGTATGTGTACGTTTTCTCTGGGAACTCTTGGCTTCCTCCTGCAATACATAAATATGTAAATATTCATGTTAGGTTAACTGGTCTCTCTAAATTGCCCTTAGGTAAAAGTGTGTGAATGTGTGGTTGTTTGTCCTGTGATTGACTGGTGACCTGTCCATGTACCTGCCACTAGTCCAAACGCTGCTGAAGTTATGGCTGTGCATGTGATGCTGCACATATAACAGGATACAGACAACACACAGATGGGAGATATTAATAATTTGCTTTGTTTTGTAAACAGCTTTGCTTGAATTTATTTAAACATTTTCAAACCTAAAAATTTCACTGTACATCACTTTCATGATTGTAAACATCTAGATAACGGTGTTAAAGATCACCTTAAAATATCACTTTTGAGGAACATGCAAGCTTTTGTATGCTCACCTTTAGCTGATACTTGTGTAAAAACTTACTTCCACTTGATTAATCTGATACACATTAACTACTTTTCCAAATCAAAATGTGTTTCTTATGATCAAGCAATGTCAAAGTCACAGTAGTCTAAAAAGATAACTGCAAAACCTGTCCCACAGACCATTTTCATTGTCACCTTCATTAAATGTCTATAGGATAAGATTTGATTTCTTTCATCCATGGTTGCAGAAAATAACCCCAAAATAAAGACGTAATCAAATATATTCCTTTAAACAAGTATCTATACCCCTTAAATGGTATGGATACTACCCAGGCACAGCTGGAGACCAGCAGGACGTGGCTTCTGTGAACTGACAGGTTAGGAAAAGGGGCCAACAATCAGAGAAGTGGTCAAGATTACCATGGTAACCCTGGAGGAGCAGCAAAGACTAGTTTTTTAGGTGGGAGAACCTGTTGACAAAAAAAAAAAACCTATTGGTCAAGTTTCCCACAAATCTGGTCTTTGTGGAAGGATGGCAAGAAGAAAGCTTCAGCAAGTAGTTGTAGTTTGTCACAACTATGTATGGTCAAACGGTACTGAAAATTAACATTTTGCCCCACATGCAAAATGCTAACCTAACATCCTCCTGAACACATGGTGGTGGCAGCATCATGCTGTGGGGCTACTTCTCTTCAGCAAAGACATGGAAGTAGGTCAGAGTTGATTGACAGATACATGGAGCTCAATACAGGGCAATGCTTGACTCTTGCTTCACAATTAAGGGTAACACTTTATTTGAAGGGGGTTGAATAAGACTGACATGACACTTTCATTAACATGACATAACACCTGTCATAAACATGAATAAGCCTTCATGAATATTTATGACTGTTGTCATAAAGCGTCATTCGGTAAATTATGACACTTTTAATACAAAGTTGACATTATTCAAAATGTCTTTGTTATGACAACTTGACATTAACTAGGAAATCATTACTGTTTAAACTTTACCTTTAATAACATAAAGTTACCTAATTTTTAAAGTGCAATCAGTAATTCTTTTATAACAAATTTATATCAGTAATGATTTCTTGGTTAATGTCAAGTTGTCATAACAACGGCATTTTGAATAATGTCAACTTTGTATTAAAAGTGTCATAATTTACCGAATGACGCTTTATGACAACAGTCATAAATATTCATGAAGGCTTATTCATGTTCATGACATGTGATATGTCATGTTTATGACAGTGTTATGTCAGTCTTATTCAACCCCCTTCAAATAAAGTGTTACCCAATTAAGTGCTACTTGGTATTGATACGTCACTAACTATTCTAGTAAATACATTGAAGTCTGTTTGTGGAACATCACAGAATGTGACATTCAAGGAGTATGTGAGTATTTATGCAAGAATGGAGTGTCGGTTGCAATTTTTAATTTTGAACTTTAAAGTTGTTGTTTTTTTAACAAATGTAGATATGTAGTATAGAAGATTTTAATGTATGCTTTTGCAGTAATGCTGTCACAATTCTCAGCGACGCTTCAAATCAGATATAACAGTGAGTGCTGCGTTCCAGCCTGGAGAACCCATCACACCGCCACCTGTGAATCACCAAACACATGAAAATCACACACTGTCTACTCAATGAGCAGACAAACAAAGCAGCAATGAAAATGTAACTTCAAACTCAAAGGTTCATTAAATATTCATCAACAGTAACCACATAAAACAATTAAAATTCCCATTACTTTGCTATAAAGTGAAAAAAATGATTCTGTAAATGCAGTTTATTATCCAGTTAAAATGAAACGGCAAACCTGGATGACAGCCACTGCCACACAGATAGAGTCCTTTAATTGGTGAGCGGTAGTCTGAAAGTGAGGGCAAAGGTCGCGCTAGGTAGAGCTGGTCCAGAGACATTGATCCATGAAAGATATTCTGTGAAAACAAACTCATGTTGGATGCTTTCGCATTGGAGTTTACATAACCATGCACACTCTTTTGTTTGATGGGTGCCACATTAAAACAGAAAAACACACATGCACAATGACGAAACAAAGCTCTGTGAGGTAAAAAAAAAAAAAAAAAAGGCTCAGCTGAACTTTGACTCTCATTTATAGGTTTGTGTAAAAGTGCCTATAACCATTAACCGCTTACACAACAGGCCCCATGAAGGACTCAAATTACTTCCCCCTTCAGTGAAGAGCTGATTGTGTCAAGCAAACGGGCTCTATGTCAACATTCAAATGGCTTCCCATCCATAATGTGTGCAGTGTACAGCTTGTACCCCGCCAGTGAGTCCAAAGATCTTCTCCAGGTCAGGGGGAGACAGGATTTCTCTGCCCACAACGGAGGTTTTAAACCCAGGGGCGTATTGTTCCACCCAGTCAAAAACTACAAAAGCAGACAAAGACAGACTATTTTTTTGTTTTTACTGATACAGGTTTATCAAAACAGTTCTAAAGATAACCAATATTTTTAAACACATTTTTTTAATTTTAGAAAGAAGAGGCTCTTAAAAAAAAAAAACATAGTCTGCAGCCAACTTGTCATCACCTTTTACATAGAAAAGAGAATAAGTTAAAAGGAATATATGATTTTAGTATAAGAATAATTTGTGTTTCTAACCGGTGTCTCCAAAGTCCTCTCTGTCCTGCTGGGTCCACTCCCTGCCTTTGATGTGGTAGGGGGTAAACTGAGTGAACAATGACACAACATGGCAGCCAGGGGGCGCTAGAGTGGGGTCCAAAACAGATGGGATAGTCATCTCCAGCATAGGTCTACAGGCAAAGAGAACATCATTTGGTAAAAGGTGGGAATTTTTTTGTTAAGCTACAAGCAGTGAACATAGTAGATATCTTTAATATTGTATGTGGTAAACAGATTGTTTTTAATAACCGACATATAGGAAGCGGTTTGTAAACATAATGACATTTTTTACTTGTGCAAATAGTCAAATAATAACCAGATCTGATGATGTTACGTTTGTCTATATTTGTATCACATCTATGTGATACATATAAAATATATGTCGCTGAAAAAAGATCCTTTAAATGACTTGATGCACAAATAAACTTATTGGTCGCCTTTAGGAATTTGTCCTGATAATCTTGAAATATAAAAACTTTAGAGGCAGCAGGGTTGATGACATATCTTTCATCCATATCAACTTAAAACTAATTTATACAGTAAATGTGTTTTTCCAGGTTTTTTTTCCCATTCATCCACACGAATTGAGTTTGAAGGAATGAGGAATAAAGTCAAACCTCGCTGAGGGACGTCCATTGATGGCATCTTTATATGCAGCCTCAAGTATGTCCACGTTTTCACAGTTCAGGTGTATTGAGCACTGATGGTGGGGTCCAGGCTTATCGTCTGGTGTGGGTGATGCCAGGAAGTTTGGTAATTTGTCCAATGCCACTACAAAAGCAGACGACAAGAAAAGTAAACAAAAACAACAATCTGAGTTTTTTGCCACTTTTTCAGGAAGAGACGAGTTCTGGCACCTGGGGGGGGGGGGATATACACTATACTGACACCTATTTTTGCTCACAAATGCAAATTATTAAAGGCAGGTATTTTAACCAATTACACTTTGGAACTTTTAAACTTTGAACCAAAGTTTCTCGACCAAACCAAAATGGGTTTTTGCTGAGAATTCAATGCCTTTTCCACTCAACTTTTAAATTGTGTGTATTGTATTTGCCAGGGATGTTGGTTCAAGTTTTCTCTCCACATTAAAATAAAGTTAAGAAAGAAGATGGTAGCAGTTTATTAGTCTGTCCATCTAACATCTTTATTACACGTTTTCACACAGTTCAGTGATTACTGCAACTGCCTACGCAATGCATAAACTATCATCTAATTCGCAAACCACATACAAGTGAAAGAGGCCTTACAGGACTTTAGAAGGTCAACAGCCGTCCATACAGAGCCTTCTCTACACCTCGTAGACAATCCCTTTTGAATTCTGCTTTACTTCACTACAGGATAGATTTCATAGAAACTTTAATAAAAACAACTTCACCAGAAGCGGAATAGACTCACCGTTAATCTTTGTAACAGGTGAAGTGTAGTCTACCTGGTCTACAGCTTTGATGAACTCTTCAGAAAGAGCACCCTACGGAGAGAGCAGACGCATCAGCTGCACATTGCCTTCTGCTCTGCTAACATGAGATGGGGATTCGCAGTATTACCTTCGATGTCAGGTACTTGAAGGTAGCATAGGGGGTGGCATTTGACAGAACCACATTACTGTGAATCTCGGTACCATCTTTTAGCGCTACTCCTTTAGTTGCGCCATCTGAACCGACAAGGATCTGTTCGACATTCTGCCCAAGACGCGGAGAAAACACAATCGACCAGGTTCCGTAAAAAGACACAGGAAAATAAAATATTAAATGATCACCTTACCTTCTCTGTAAAAACGTCTACTCCGTAAGACTGAGCAGCTCTTGCTATAGCCTGAGACAAACCTCCCATGCCTCCCTCCACATAACCCCACGCTCCTTTCTCCTTTTCCAGCTCTCCCATTACATGGTGCAAGAGCACATACCTTCATGGCAAGACAAATGCATAACAGATTTAGGAGAGGTCTGCACTTAATTCTGCTCTGCTACATTTGTTACAGTGAAAAAGAAATTCCTCTCACCCGCTACCGGGGTTGCTAGGACTGGTCATGGCTCCTATCACACCGTCAGTAGCTAATGTTGCCCTCAGTGGCTCTGAATCGAACCACCGAGTGAGAATCTTTGACAGAAAATAGGAGTGTCATTAGCAACACACACAGAGAGCAGAGTGTCTGGTTTATTTATTTTTTCTAAGATATAACAAACCTTCATGATGGGTGCGGTTACAATTTCATAAAAGTCTGGAATATTCCCTCCAAGTTTCAGACCTTTTAATTTACAATAAAAAAAAAACAAAACAATGTGACTCAGGTAATGGACTATGCAAAGAGATCATTCGGAATGTCTGCCTTGGTCCACAAACCTAATTTGGCAATAGGTATCAGCGTCTTAGTTGCAGCCAGCCTCTTCCTTAGTGAACCAGCTGTAACTCCTCTGATATCTACAGGTGGAGAATCCAGCAGAGGGTGGATAGCACTAGCTAACTTTTTAAGATGTGCAACAAAGTCTGGATAAGCCTAAGAACATTTTAGAGAATCGGTAAAGATGTGGTGAAGGAAAGGAAAGGAGACATTAAATTCAACAAAGGCAAAGCACAGTATCATTTATTACAGTTTTTATTATGCTTAAGACACCTTAGCATCCTTCTGTGAAAACTTGCCGATCTCATTTAGGTTTTCGGCCAGATCTGACCCAAGGGTGAGGGACCTTGGTACAGCCCCCTTCATCCCCTCCTCCAACATGGGGGTGAAAGAATGGGGGTCTCTCATGTATACCTTCAATCCATGTTTCTCAATACAAATAAAACACAAAAACAAAGCAAAAAATATAAAAACAAACAAGGATATTCATTTTAAGATTAGATATTAGAAGCATATGTATACTTTAAACCAGGCATTTACATAAACTGAATAAAAATACATCACTTTTTTTTCCTGAGTAATTATAAGCAAGCATGACTATCATTGAAACATCCAGCCATTGTACAATTCAGAAAGTAAACGGTTTCTGTGTCCCAGAGAGGAACATGTTTTGGTATAAAATACTTGTACCATCCACAGCTTGATCCAAGTCATACAGTTTAAAAGGCAGTTCTGCCCAAATAGAGAAATGTGCTAAATTTGAAGAAGATTCAGAAATTCTCCCAAAACTTCTCTTGCTAGTTGTTCTGGCATTTACAAAACAAAAAATACAATAGAAATTGAAATTCTGGTCATTGTAACTGATCTAAACAGGAGGGTACGTAGTCTGATTTAATGTCAGACTAAACGGTAAGAAAAAAATATATATCTTTTTACAGTTTATGTAAATATCTGCTTCAGACTGTACATAAAGTGTTTTGAAATGATTTTGGTGTTTATACCTTGAGCTCAAGGTCTCTGTATATGTGAGGTCGTAACAAACTGAGCAAATATGAGCACCTGGAGAAGTGGAAACCTGCAGACAAGAGGTTTTTTTTTTCTCTAATTGAATGAAACCAGTGTATTGAGCAGCTAAAAACAGATGAAAGCAAAATAGGTATCTATCATATCTTCTACTTTTGAATGCTATTTCATGAATGCATTTCACATTTAGCACAAAAAAGACACACATGCAAACACAAATAAATGTCAAATAAGTTTAGAAAAAAAGAGCCATATTGCAACAAATAAAGTCTCCGATACTCAGACTTTCCTGGGGAAAATCCCCGAGAACCATACAGCCACGTAATATGGTTGGTCATATAGTTAATGATTGTCTTGTATTCATTTGTATTTCATATGGCTTGCTTATAGTGTTGTTACACATTCTTAATCTCAATAATTTAACCCGAATAGTTAGAGATAACTACCGTATATCTCTTTCATGATCATAGCCCTAAAGCTATATCATGAAAGATAACATTATCTTTCATTATAATAACTGTTGTCATAGGCTTATTACTGAGGTCCCTTAGGTCATAAAGTTGTTAGGTAGCTCTGCAACAGGTTTGGGTAATAACATCTTGCTTTGCAAGGAGTCATAATCTGTTGTGTGTTTTAGATAAATCACTTTTCTGTGACCCAGTGAACCAATATTTTTCCCAGTGTATTCATCCTACCTGGAAAGATCTCCTCTGTGACAGCTGCCCCTCCCAGCACATGTCTGCGCTCCAGCACAGCTGTCTTCACCCCTCCCTTCTGAAGATAGGCGGCCTACACACACGCGCGCGCCGCACGCACACGCACGCACGAAATTACATTTAACCTGTTGTCAGATGGTATAGGTGTGCAGACTGAACAGCAGGTGTTGGGAAACAAATGTGTGAACTCACTGCCACCAGCCCATTGTGTCCTGCAAAGAAGAAGACATATTTTGTACATGAATAGATTTTAATTTTTGTTGTGCATCTTGTGGCTGATTTGTGCAAGTTCAAGTTTGCAAAACTAAACACAACTGAAATAAAGAAAAGCCAACTGACAACTTCTGGAAGATTAAGGCTTTTTTGTTGTTGTTGTTGTTGTTGTTTTTTCACCACAAGTAAGAATCTTGGCACCACAAATTTTGTTTTCAAAAGCCTTTTTCAATGTTTCTCACCTCCTCCGATGACCAGCGCGTCATAGCAGGGTTTTAAAGCAGTGTGATTCGATCTGGATCCCATCAGTATCCACAGCAGATTCTTAGCCCGAGTTCCTCGATCCGTCCACACCGCTGCAGCCATGGCAGGAGCTTTCGCTTATCCAACGTCGGTCCCGCCTCCTTTCCCGAACTGTGCTAAGCATCCGAAATCAGAATCAGACCCTGTTAAGTTGGTAGGTCGGTCCGCAGACAAAGTTGGCGTTTCCAAAGTAAGGCGTTTCTGAAGAGCAACACCCGATTGGACAAGCAGTAAAACAAGGCATTTTTTAAGGATCTGATTGGATGAGATTAACTTCCGTCATTGAAGTTTTCCTTTTTTTAAATATCGCTGACGTTCTTCTCTGGCATCGGACTTTCCTTTATCTTTTTAGTTTCACGCGCTTGCTGTATTAACCACGAGTCTCAGAAGCCTTGAAGACTTAGATATAATAAAGACAGGTAGATTGCATTAACAGGTGTCAGATATTAGCGGTTTCTCCATAACTTTTCCTCCCGCTTCTTTCACCGTTTACATTTCAAAATAAGAGCATGAACATAAATCACTTAAACTAACGATCGTGATTTTTTAGAGATGCTTATAAGTAGTGAGGAATGCGTGGCCAGCACCACGAAGAAACAAGAAACTAGTTTTATAATTTTAATTTGTAAGAAATGTTTAAAACTATATATCATTTCAAGCCCATTTTACTATGAAAAAGTTTGCTAGGCAGTAACTTCAGTGAAGTAGTAGATCATGTTGTAAACATGCAAATGGCCACCAGGGGGCACATTGAACCCATGAAAACGTATTCATAAAGCTATAAGCTTTTTTTTTTTTACAGTCAGTCACAACTGATTCATAGAGAACAGTGTGAAAGTGGTTAATTGCTATAGATCTAGGATTACGTTGTAGTTTTTTAATTATAAAAAAAAACATGAAAAGTTTAATGTGAAGAAAACACCTGTTTCCCCAACTGTGTGTGATATTCTGCATTTTCAGTTTCTTTTCTATGGTAAAATTATATGTAGCAAAGCACTAAAACAACAAAGTTGTTCAAGGCAATCATTTCACAGCTTGTCTTATACATCGACATAAATCACGTCGATGTATAAGAGCCGACCTTGAACACTTTAAGAAGAACTCTTAACACAAAATGGTTTCCGAGTGCTGCTGTTAAAGATGTCATCTCGGCCTAGTGGTTCTTGTACGATACATTAAAGAGATAAGAGGTCATAGATCATGATGTCCATCTGCGAGCCGCAGTCTGGCTGGACAAGCTGGAAATTGCTTGGTAAGATCTGAAGCATGATTTGAATACTTTAGTTGGTGTAAAAATAACCAAACACAGCAGAAGTTAAGCAAGTTAGAGTATCATCTGGGCAATAGGATTTTCACTGTATTTTGCTTAGGCAGTGTAAAATAATTCCTGAGGTTTGCATAGATTGTGCACTCTCTTGGTAGGGGGCAATGAAATGGGATGCTATGGTGATCTAGTTTCCTGAAAGAATTAAAATGCATCCCCCTCGGCGTATTAGACCAGCATTAGTTTCAGGGAAGAGAAATGATCCTGATATTGTGTCTGCTCGGTTTTCCTTAAAGGAGCGTCTGCGGCAGCGACCAATCAACCGTAACTGGATCAGACGATCCAGGCAGGAGTTTTTGTTCTTGTAAGCAGAAATTAACACTTCATTTCCCTTTGTCGGCAGAAATTCAACACTGCAGCCCTTGAAGGCTCTCTCAGGCAATAAAGGGCCAAAATCTAATTAAGCTGGAACAGCTCCGCACCAAAACACAATTACCCCTCTTTGGTAAAGAAAAAAAGAAAAAAAAAATGCCTCCAGGCAAATGCATTCCCTGGTGGAAATGTTACGTGTCTCAGCATTTATACACGGAAACCATAAGGTATTGTTTCACAAGGGTCTATAAACGGTGCATAATGAACACTTATGGATGAGGAAGTTGATCGGTTTTAACTCTCGGGTTTATTTGGATGAATAATGACCAAAATAAATCTGGTAATTTTTGAGAGATGCAACTGACACTGAGAAATCTTTTGTGATATTCATCACCTAAAAAAAAGAAACAAAAATAAACTTCCATTTAAGAATGACGAATAAAAAGAGGTCTATGAGTTGTGATAGTATGAGCACTTTATAAACAAAGCAAATAAGTCTTCAGTCATCCCCCTTCACTTTATATTTTGCTTAAAGGTAACCAAACTTCCTTTATAGCTTTCTTAAGATTTAAGGCTATTTTTTACACAAAAAAAAGCCTCTAAAAATCTCTTATTTTTTTACATTCCATCCTTCAACTGTGATCATGAGATGTGGATCACACTAAAAGAACAGGAACAGGATCCTGGGGTTTTCTGGGAATGGCCTACTGGGACAGAGACGGAGAAGAATGTCTGGCTTTCCCAGACGGACGTAAACAATGGATGGATGGGTGTGAAGGCTGGATAGCAGCTCACCATACAAGCAAATGTGTAAATCTGACCAAAGTCATAAACTTATGAGACATCACCAATGTCGATGCTGACATTAGCGTATTCCTATCGTAAAATATTTTTGATTAATTGCATTTTGCTGTGCACTAGTGCAGGTCTTAGCACTGTTGCTTCATTCTATAAAAATAAGAAGGTCCCAGGTTTCGATCTCAATTCTGGCCCTTCTATGTGAGTGAAATGTGTGTGCTCTGCACAACCTTGACCCAGCAAAGAGCGGATGGAACTACTTTCTAATGCTCTTATTGTGCATGCCTTGGTTCAATTCCTCCCACCATCGTCTAAAACCATGCACAGCAACTGGATTGGCCACTCTGAATTGCTTACCAGTGGAGGATGTGCAGAATTGATTGCACTTTGGGTGTCTGTGTTCCCCTGTGATGAATTTGAAGCCATTGAGGGTAAATCCTATTGAGTGCTGATGATAGGGATCAGGCTCCCAGCAGCACTACAGGATTCACATTAGCAAAGAATGTAAGTGGGTTCATTTTGATGCTTTGGTAGTTACTTCCGCTTGTTGAGAAATTAGTGAGCTGCAGATAAAATTGATCCATGATCTCAATAGTTTAAATTTTTATGTTAATTTCATAATTCAAACAATAATTACAAGCATAAAGAGAGCAAAGTAAATTTTAAGATAACTCTGGTGTGTAAAACGTCTTAAATGAGTCTTTGATTCATCCGTCATCCATACCGATTTATCCATGCTGACCCGGGCATGCTTCTGTTTATCACAGGGAAAAGAAATCATGGCTTTTAACAAAATCACATATTGCAAATTTTATTGGCACACTTGTCAATTTATTAAATATGAATGCAAGTGAAGTGTTTTTTTAATTTTGTTTTAAGCTGAGTTTTTTATTAACTTATTAATATGAATCCATGGCCCTCTGTGTAGTGCATATAATGAGACATTCAGGTTATCTGTTCATTTTAGTTTTTTGATTTGATCTCTTTTAGCACCACGCGCAGTAAGGAGAGTAGTAGAAGAGGTAAAAAACAAAAATCTCCAAAGCTCACTTTTGTAGAACTGCAGAAAAGTGTTGCTTCAAGTTATTATAACAACCAGTTGAATGTGTTACGCCAACCAGCTGTGTGAGAGGAATACCAATAAAAATCTCTTTTGTGCTACCGTTACAAATGCAAATATGTTAAGTTTATCTGTACTTAAGTTTATCCGGTATTTTATCTGTAATCACGGGCTTTTAGGTTTTTAGCAACAACAAAATTGAATTGGTAGGTTGTCAAACAAAGGCTGATTATGCAGAAAAGCATTTCCAAGCATGGCCTGTATCCCTTCCGAAAACACCTGGGACACTGCTAATGAGCATGGATTCATGAACTCTTTAAAATACCAATAGACCTGAAAGGAAAACCTGGTGACCACTAAAAGCCAAATCTACACAGAAAGTGTACACAGCACACAAATGTAACTTTTTTCCATGGCCAGTTCAGTCCTCAGATATGCACTGAAAACATGTGGATCGAGGTGAAGAGAGAGACTTAAGAGAACAGATGATCCATAGTTTAATGATTCTACAAAGAGGTCAAAGATCACTCTCTCTGCAAGGTCCAACCTTGTCAATATTATAGAAAAATAAGTGTTGTCCTAATGGCAACAAAGTTCAATAGTGCCATTGAGCAATTGTTTCCTTAACATTTTCCCCTGTTGAATGAATGCATTGAAATTGAAGGGTGGACCCTTAAAGTTTTTTTTTTTTCTGGTCAAACTAGTTTGAGAACAATAAGCCAATTGTGGCTTACCAATTGTGGCTTTATTGCAAATAAAGCCACTAAACAAACAATTTGCAATTGTTTGTTTAGTGCAAACAATTGCAAATTATTTGCCACAATTTGCAATTGTGGCAAATAAAACTGTTTCCTGTGTAAATTTTAGAACTAGATTAAATTGAATTAATTTTTAGTGGAAAAAGTAACCACCTAAAATGTGATCAAATTGAGTAAAGCTTCTCTTTACCTTGTCTTACGAGTTTGTTCGTTCTAAATATGCACTTTAAACGGGCAGAAACGTGTAAAAGCTACTTTTTTTAAGTAAAAGTTTGCAACAGACGGAGTCGTGAGTGGCATGTCAATCAGCCAATAGCGTGAATAGGCTCTGACACCAATGAGCAATGACTTCCTCATCCCACTGTCTGCACTGGATTTAGGTGTGCAGACTCCTCGTCCAGTACGACTTCCCCCCTGCTGAGCTCTGTTTGGAAGCGACAGAGGCGGGGACGGAGAGTAGTAACACAGGAACGAGGAGCTCCAAGGGAATGTGAAAGTCAAGGCCTTAAATCCCCGCGATAAGACTTTACGTACCGCCGCGTTTCTCATGGAAACAGATGGATTTGTGAGGAAGCGTCGGATGACAGCGGAGACCGCAGGCGGTGATGCCGGGGTTGCAGGAGCCTCAGCTGGGGCAGAAGTTCGATGGCTGGGGGGCAGATTCTGGGGAGTTTCAGAAAGTATTGTGAGCAGCCTGACGCCGCGTATCGGGGGAGAATCGCAGCTGCAAAGTGTGGACGTTGTCTGCGAGGCTCAGGAGGCACAAGGAGAGGACTCGGAACCTGACTATGAAGGTCTGCCACAGGGAGCATCTACTAGCACCCACATGTTGGCAGGCGCCGTGGCTGGGATAATGGAGCACTGCCTCATGTTCCCCATCGACTGTGTGAAGGTAGCACGGCTCAATGGCTAACAGACTGAACCACAACTTTTTATGAATGTGGAATGCTTTCACATTCCGGTTTCTGTTTGTTTTCTTTGGGTGTTCTCTGTGCAGCCTCCATGTTTGTTAGCTTAGCTCATTAGCTCTTTTGCTAACACGCTGCAGAGCCGTGACGAAGGTCAGCTGGCTCGGTTGTATTTCCCAGCATCGACTAACTTGTTCGCATGGTATTTTATTGGTAATTAACCGGCGTTTGCTTCTGTGGGTTTTGCACCAACACTGACTTCTGCAAATTGCGTCTGTTTGACAACATCTGTTTAACTTAAACCTTATCTGCTGTCAGAACTTCAGCGGAGAATGTTACAGAACTGCTTATACGTCACGAGCAAGCTACGGCGTCCTGGACGGCCAAAGCAGAACACTATGCAAAACACATCACTGAGGAACTCACGTGCAGTACAAAGGGCATATCGTATTGTGTCAACAAATTGACCAAAACACAAGTTTATAAAACAGTAACCTGATACAGTGCTCAACAGAACAGAAAATGCAGTCAAACCTTTTCTTTGCAAGCTAGTAGATGTTGGAAAACCTTTTGAAAAATGTTTGTAGAGTCTGTTTTCAATGAAAAGGAAAATACTTAAAGGTAATCTGTAAGAAAATTATAAGATGATTCATGAAGGTTGGAAATTAAGAGCAATACTTTAAAAGCTTCCCCCACATTCAGTGAAGACACATTTAACTGTTTAGAAATATTTATACAGTAATTAGCCACTGGTCACGGTGCACAATCTAAAGGAGCAGCACTAAAATAAATCGTGCATTATTTTAATTTGCAGTGTAAATATAAGAGTGTCTTTACTGTGTAAATCACAGTTCAGTCATTCCTCGAAAACATTCTAAAGATGAGATCAGCAAGGTGGTGTATGCTTCTTCTAAACCATGAAGGATCGTAGATGATGACTGCAGCTTTATTGTCGTTGCATGTTGTTGATCACTTCGACACATTCAGAAGCAGTGGGGCCTATGCACGTTTTTTCTGTTCAGCTTTTATACTGTGATTACCTTCACTTTTGGTTTACCAAGCCAGTCGGTCCTCAGAAATCCCACTTGAACAACTAAATCAGAAACTGAGAAAGAATTAATACACTGCTAAAAAAAAAATAAAGGGAACACTCAAATAACACATCCTAGATCTGAATGAATGAAATATTCTCATTGAATACTTTGTTCTGTACAAAGTTGAATGTGCTGACAACAAAATAACACAAAAATCATCAATGGAAATCAAATTTATTAACCAATGGAGGCCTGGATTTGGAGCCACACACAAAATTAAAGTGAAATGTTCCCTTTATTTTTTTGAGCAGTATATATTTTTTCCTCTGCCATGTGTACCATTCCTCAAGATTTGCCTCGGTCCTACTGGGGCTGTTTCTGTCCAGGCTAAATACGCAGAGAACATGAAAAACTGAATTATGGGTCATTTCTCTACTTGCTTAAAATACTCGCAGGTGTAAAAGAAGTGTGCGCGAATTATATGCTCGTTTATGAGAGTTTTACAAGGTTGAGCTGAAATGAAGTTTGAGTAAATTCTGGCTCCTCTTTGGTTTGCTCATGCAAATGTGAAATCCATGAAGCCAGCCTGTGTTGGGACGAGAAATGGTTCAGGTTCATGGGGAGGGGAGGAGGATTAAAGGAAGTAAGCTTATGTCCTCTTGTGACCCTAGAGCTTGTAACAGCACACTTCCTCCTATTCAGTCATTTATGTACACAAACATGACCCCACCCAGTGTCACAAACCTCATTTCCCACATTTGTCCTCTTAATCACACTGAAGACTATTAATCAAGCACTTGTATTGCTGTGTGTTTTTTTTTTTTGCCTTTTTTTTTTTTTTTTTTGAAGAACATGGAGCAACCTGAATCATGGGTTTGTTTCCCTCTGCTTTAATATCACGTCAAGGTCGACCACAGTTCCAATCCCAGTGACATTGTTAGAGAGAAATTATGTTTTTAAAATGGCAACATTCTTTTTCTTGCAGACAAGAATGCAGAGTCTCCAGCCTGACCCCGCAGCGCGCTACAAGAATGTGATGGACGCTCTTCGCCGGATCGTAGCCACCGAGGGAGTCTGGCGACCGCTAAGAGGCCTGAATGCGACGGCCATTGGCGCCGGGCCCGCTCACGCTCTGTATTTTGCCAGCTATGAGAAACTCAAAAAGACTCTAAGTGATACCATTCATCCAGGCGCTAACAGTCATTTGGCTAATGGTACCATAAAGCTAACCCTATTTGTACATTCCTTTTGTTTTGAATCTGACGCTCCAACAAGATGCTGCAACTCAAACCCTAAAGCTAAACATGCATCCTTTAAACTCTGGGTAGCTTTAGGCTACTAGTGAGTTATAAAGTTTGCATTTTTATAGAAATACCCGTTTGCTCTGTAGAGATATCGGCTCCTTCCAGCTTTCGTTATAGTTTGACCTGTCATGTTTGAAATCAGCTGAAAGATATTCCAAAGATTCACTTTGGAAATCTTCCTCCAGATTTCCAACTTGCTGTTATTCTCTGTCATTCCTGTTTTTTTTTTTTTGTTTTTTTTTCCTTTAAAATTTCTAGTTTAGTGGGTGGCTGGGTACTGTGCCTCTTTTCCCTGCTCTTTCAAGTGTTTGAGTTACTGTCCACCAGGGGTCTCTCTTTGCTCAGGTTTGCTCCTACTGAAGGAGGTTTCCAATGTTTACAGTCACTAAGTGCATACCAATTCTGCTGGGTTAACATAATTTCTTGAGCGTAGCGTAAAACGTTGAACTGTAGGAGTAGATGCTCAGACATGACCAGACAAGTTCTGTTGCAAGTGGAAAATCTCCTTATGGCTGTATTTTTTTTTTTTTTTTTTTTCCCATTTCCACGTGTGGTGACTGCAGAAGTGTGTCTGTGTGTGTGTGTTTCAGGAGCAGCTGGTTGCGTTGCCACATTGCTTCACGATGCAGCCATGAACCCAGCAGAAGGTAAGGGCAAACTTTGTACTGTGTTTGGGTTTATTTTTTCCTTCTCAAAACAGCAGTTTTGAGTTTCAGAAGACACTTGCAGGTGCCAGGCCTCTGTGAATTTTCCTCCATGTCTGCCTGAAACCGGTAGTCTCACCCACTTTCTATTACAGCTGTCCCTGACCCACCTGCCCAAACATGTCAGAGGAAGGGCACTCGTCTCAGTCCCCTGTTCAGCTGCTGGGTGGGCTGCAGCTGTCTGAGCAAACTCAGCAAGAATAACATAAGATTTTGGGGGGTTTTTTCCGCAAAATTATTAACAGCTTCAATGTTTAATATTTTGTGACTTTGCAAGCCCAGATTTCAGTGTAATACTCCGTAAGCTAATTTTTAATTTAGACTATTTTTTTGTCTAAAATGTTTTAAAAGTAACGTATCTTCCTTCCCTCTTCACTGTTTTGTAATGCTGATTATGTTATGCTGTTACTTGTGGTGCTTTATTTTGGTCTATCACATAAAATCTCAACCAATGATGCACTTGATGCTGATGTTTTTTATTGAAAAACTGCTTTCCTTCACATCTCATATTGACCATTTTGTTTCTTGTCTTGGTTCTCCTCGGCGCTGTCAACGCTGGACTTGCTCGGCTCCCTCCTCCCATCAACACCTCTGCCCCAACCTGCTCCCAGTTGTGAAGCAGCGCATGCAGATGTTTAAGTCGCCCTACCGGGGCGTGTTGGACTGTGTCGGTGCCGTGTGGCAAAGGGAGGGTCCCGCTGCCTTTTACCGCAGCTACACCACCCAGCTCACCATGAACGTGCCCTTCCAGGTGCTCCACTTCATGACCTACGAGTACCTCCAGGAGCTGCTCAACCCTCACAGACTGTACAACCCCTCGTCCCACATGGTGTCCGGGGCTCTGGCCGGGGCGATCGCAGCGGCAGCCACCACGCCTCTGGACGTCTGCAAGACCCTGCTCAACACCCAGGAGTCTCACACCCTCAGCTCCGCCGGCCAAAGCCAGGGAGCCCATAGACAGATCTCAGGCCTGGTCCACGCCTTCAGGACGGTTTACAGGCTGGGCGGCCTGCAGGGCTTCTTCAAGGGAGTGCAAGCGAGGGTCATCTACCAGATGCCCTCCACAGCCATTAGCTGGTCTGTTTACGAGTTCTTCAAATACGGACTTACTAAGCACCAGCACAACAATATGAGAATCCAACATATCAAGGCCGAGGTGTAGATTTCCTACGGGTTTAATCGCCTCTCTTAATACATCAGGCCTCGCTGTGGCCACATACGCACATACAACCAGACGAAATACGCCTCAGTCGTCCTGATCTCCTCAGACAGAGCAGATAAGAAAGACACCTTCTGAACCGCTTTTAGTCATTTTACATCTGTTCACCATTTCTGCCATAGGATACAACTTTTACACAGTATTTTCAAGTGTCATTAATTTTAAATAATCCCTTTTATTGAAGCAGAACACGCATGAAGAAGGGTTTGGCAGTCAGCATTGGGCAGTCATAACCCTCTGTCAAGGGTTTACTTTATGAAACTTTGTTTTTGTATCCAAATTTTACTGCAATCAGATCTAGCTTTTCAGATAACACACGCCTACATTACATGTTTGGAGTTTAATGTAGAAATAAAACACCCCCAACTAGAAAAATTGGTTAAAATTGTTATGTTGCATAAACATACATCATTTATATGTTCAGGTTGTGTTGAAAAAGCCTGAAAAGCATCTGGATGCAGCTAAATTGTTGATTTGCAAAGAGGATTCATTATAAAAAATATTGAATAATACCACAAGAAGCTACAGTTTTAATGACGGGGTCAAAATATTTCTTGATCGTAAAATTAATCTTAATTTATTATTTATATCAATAAAAAAAACAAACCCAGTGCAGAACCTAGTAGACAAATACCCTAAAAAAATGTATCTTATTTGTTTATAATTATTTCATTCAGAGGTTTCTTCAATCAAATGTATTTTTGTTTTTTCTCCCCTGCTGCTGAAATATGTAATAACTGGTCTGTTTTCAGCTTTTATTTTGAACTACTGAGGTTTAATGCTTGTGCGCATCATCAGCAGGAGTTTTTGTTCTTACTGCAACCAAAAGAGAAGCTGAATTCCTAACATTTCACACACCCAACCCGAAGCTGTCGTTCTTACTTGCCAATGTCTGTTTCCGACACTGAATTGCACTTGTTCAATAAAAACTTCAGCAGAGGGGCTCTGCTCACTGTTCGTAAAAGAGAAAAGTTCTCCTTCTATGTGTTTAGATATGAGACTTCTACACTCCTGTAAGAAGGTGGCTTTTAGTGGCTGGATTTGCCGTGTGGATGAAGGTTGAGTTTACCAAATGCCACCATTTTACCGTCAACATGCATAATTAGATATTTTATACTTTAACCCTGGTATTATTACAACTCCATCATCTTGCGGAACCTTTAAATGATACCCGTACACTCAGGGAAACATTTGTTCAAACACCCTGGAGAGGACGGAAAACACAGGTGAGTAGTCACATTTTAAAGCTGCAGTACGTAAAGTATGAAAGAATTTTTTTTTTTTTTTTTTTTTTTTTTTTTTAATTTTGGATACATTTTTACAGGGGGAAAATTTGTGAAAAAAAAGGCCTT
>NW_015112848.1:109749-126687 GCF_001443285.1 Poecilia latipinna
AAACCAGGGAGTGTTTGAAATTTAAAAATTCACTTTTTAAAAAATTAAAAAAATTTTTTTTTTTTTTTTTTTTTTTTTTTTGAAATTGTGACTACATCTTGACAGTGAGATAATCTGTGAAAACAAGGTCCTTTGGCTCTGGTTGTTTCTGACTGAGCAGTGTTTTTTCCTGCTGGTGGCAGTCCAAATCCCAAGAAAATAAAAATTATAGCAAAATCTATACTTATTTCATGTGACTGAGGCCAAACTGTTGTGTTCACAGCCAAACAGACTTTAAAAAGAAACTGGAAGAGTTGAAAGGAAATAATATAAAAAAAAATCTAAGAAGTGGCAACAATCTATCCATTAGTTAATATGAACAGACTTTTTCTGCAGGTGGCAGTAGGAACATCGTTTTTTTTTCTTCAGCAGATTCAGTCCCATATTATGTCAGGACATAGTGACTTTTTTTTTTCAAACATGTACAGAAAAAAGTTTTACTGCAGCTTTAACAAGCAGCTTCTTTACACCGATTGCTCTATTTGTCATTTTTTTTAGATAAACATTTGTCACATTAACAACATAGATCTATTCCTGGAAAGGATGCGTTTAAAACTTGTAGAATTTGGCGTCTCCTCTTGAAATCACATTTGCTCTTCCAGCAGCTCTTGAATTTGAGTGTGCAGCTATTTTTTTTTCATTCGTTTGAGGCAGGTACAGTTGTTTAGTCTTGAGCACAGGTGCAGATTTCAACTTTGACCCCTCAGACTTTCAGAAACGACTTGTGACCCAATGGGTGCACAGCCTGCATCCAAACAACTGCAAAAGTAACACTTTGGAATTCGGCAAATGACGCATGACTAAGTAAATTTTGATAGAAGACGCAGATGAGTTGGAAAGTGTATTTAAGAGATGACATGGATTCTTACAGTCAATACAAGCATTCCTGCTTATTCTTTCCCATGATTTTGAGATTTTGAGTAAGAGGTTTGTTTTTTCTCCCCATCCAATTTGACTGAGCCTGAGCTCATGGGACTTGAATATAACTGCACACCTCACTTCTTGGACTTTTATTTATTTATTTTTTTTCAAATAATCAGAAAACAAATATTTTTTCTTCCATTTCATAACTATGCACTGCTTATGTTGGTCAACAAACAGGGAAGGTTGTGGTTGTAACATGACTAAATGTGGAAAAGCACAATAATGAAAAACAGTTACAACATACTGCAGCTTATGCAGTACTTTGGTATCGGATGAAGACAATAATTACAATAACAAATGTTTTTTCTTTTCCAGATTTGTTACTGAGTTAACTTTCATTAAACTGTAATGTTGAATATTCAACTTTTGTCTAACATAATAATTGCGAGTAAATGCAAATTTCATTAACATGCATTTTTGAAAACAGCTAAGGTTTTGTTTGTCTCCATTTTGAACCAGTGCAACGATTTTTTCTGGCACGCTCACATCATTGCTCCACTGAAAACAAATCTGAATGAAACCTAAATCCATTAGCAAGCACTCACTATGTATACTTGTGAGCTTCAGAGTAGCAGACTTAATGCTCTTATAGATTATAGTGAGGAGTGACAACTCCTCCTTACCAGTCTTTCCATACACATCGACTCACAGCCATGTTTGTCTGGGAAGACACCTGTTTAAACAGGGAAAGCCTGATCCGAGTCTCTGTCTGCATGCATATACAGTATCTACTTGTATTTATGGCTCCTAATAAACTTAAGAGGAGGGTGTTTGTAATTCTCTTGTCCATGAATACACCTATTGGCTGAGAAATGTGGCTCTGAAAGACACTGGAAGTAAGTTTTTGTCTACTAAAACCGTTTCTAGTTGCTCCACGTTATAATCCGTCAGGGCCAAACTGATCACATTCCAGCAGAAACACGAGGTGCATCTCAGGAGTCCAAAGAGTTAGAAAAAAAAAAAAAAAGACGTAAAACAAACAAATGTGCACACATGTAACCTTGACGAAAAAGAATCCTCCCCTATATTTAAAGTACGCTACAGTTTAAGTGAGACGACTTAAATTAATAGTTTTCATCCATTTACAAAGTTAATTTAAAGTCAACTTAACTCAGCTTGCATCTGACTAATTTACACACACCATGATTGGTGTGAATAAACTGAGTAAAGAAGTTCTTCCTGTGTCTGACTTCTATTGTATTTGAGAATAAAAAAATAAAATGAATACATATAATAATAAAAAAGAAAAATAGCTAAGCTTAAAAGTAAAATTAAACAAATGCCTGCATTGCTTTTCTACTGGTCTGTCCTGCACTTCCTCTTGTGATGAACTCTGCATTCAAGAGGGAAGGCCATGTTTGTTTTGCTTTAAAAAGAAAAAAAAAAGTCCCTCAGTACTGCAGCTTATCCCTGGTCTCTGCTTGCACACAACGGCACAGCAGATCCTCGACAAATTGTTCAATGAAGGGGAAACTATAGTGGCTGGAAACAGAAATCAGATAATGTGGTGCTTCTATGAAGATGATGTTGTATTTTATAGCGTCTTTAATGAAGCGTCCAGCATTCTACAGCATTCCCTATACTGTTATGAAAATTTGCAAATATCCATTACAATTTAAAGCAAAGCAAGCTATTCCATGGTAGCTCATCAATAATAGAAGCAAATGATTAAGTTTCCATTGTACTGCTCTATTTGTTGTGCATGTTTTACACGGAACAAACGCCTTATTCCAGCTACCATTTGAACTGCTTTAGAGCAAGTCCTCTCTTGCTTATTAAAACATTCCAAGATTGTTTTTAATTTGACTTCATCAGAAGAACTGCACAGGATGCAAAGTCATAGTGTGCTGTATTGAATTCACTGTTTTCTTCAGTTCAGCAGTGCCTTAACCAGCTTTCTTCTTCTTCAAAATAAAGGAAGCGCATGCACACTCTCCCTGGCGTATTTAGCGTAAGCCAGTGTTTTGGAAACTCAAGCCTGCGGTTAGAGACTCTTAGAGAAGCACCTGGGTGTTCACACACACAAACGCACTACGACCTAACAAAGGGGATCAAAATATCTCTCAGTCGCTCACTTTCTCTCCTCCTCTGTAAATTAATGGGAGCCTCAAGGTTTATCTTCTCAGATCTCTCATTGTATTTTAAGCCGGATCCTGACTGGTCCTCTCAGAATGAGTAACAGCGTGACACGGGATCGTGGCAGAAAATGTTTACTATATTTCATAAGGCCATTGGTTAAAGAATGAGGTGTGAATACCGACTTCTCATCTTACTCAATAGGAAACTCTCACACATACCGACTGTGATCTCCCGCTCTTTCGGGGTGCTACTGGATGAAGGAGCTGTTGCTGTAACTCCTTTTGCAGCTGTGGAGTAAATCCGACTTGAAGAGTAGAAAAAAAAATAAAACGATGCTTTTATGACCATTTGATTGGACATGAAGGCTTTAATTTTTGCTTAAAATCAGATTATGTGCAGTGTTACAAATTGCTTTACGACAAGAATCTTTATATTTAGGACTGTGATCTGAATATTCAACATTTGATGTTCCTTTTTTTAAATGTATAACAACAACTCTTCCAAATGCCTCTTTTCTAGGTCAGAGTGTGACAAGTTTGTACTATGAAAATAATAGTTTTTACTGCACTGATCTGGTTAATTAACCATTTTTTTTGGCTTTGATGTCATACCCATTTTGAAAAGCTTCACATTTCATTAACAGAACAGCTCTCTTTGCTCACCTGAGTGCTTTTGCATCAGTCTGTACAAAAAATGATTTCCATAATTTGCTTTCTTGTGTTGCTCAATTAAATTTCTCTGACAAAATTAGCACGGCTGCTATAAAAAGAAAAGGCCCTGAGTTCAGATGATTGGCCATGTCTCTATAATGTCCTCTGGCAAACCTCAGAAGCCTTCACAGATCAACTGCATTTATAGTCATATAAGATTGCACACAGGTGTACTCTATTTATTGAAACGGTCACTTTTAAAGGAAATTGGTTTCACCATCTGTGTCCAGCTCAAATGGTTTTACTACTTCCTTAGCATATCAATGTTTTGCTGATAATGAACCATCATTTGACTCAGGTGTTTCCAACCTAAAAGAAATAAAAATAAACTAAAACATACAAGACACCGGCCCTAAGGACTGACTTTGGGTGCCCCTGAGTTACACTGTATTTCATTTAGGGGTATCAGAATAAAGGATATATTATAAAAGTGCACTTTACACTTTTTCCATTTTTCCTTATGAAAAAATTCAAGTATTCTTTTCTTCCCACGTAGCAGTTTTGCGCTACGTTGTGGTTGTCTGTAACCATGAGTTTCCAACTGCTTACATAACATTCTCATAGTTTGTGGCTTTAAGATTGCAGGATGTGAAAAGGTTAAAGTGGCATTGACAATTTTGCCTGACACAGTGTACATAGATAAAAAGCAAAACAATTGAACTCCTTTGCATTTCTCTTTCAAAGCAACTCACCTTAGCTGTCATGTCAGCTCTAGGTGTGGAACATCCTAGTCAGGCATGTTGGTCACAAACAGGAAAGACACAAAAACACCCAGACTCATCACCATCCGCTCTTGCTCACAATCTGACAGTCAGTGTGAGATCCTAACTACGAGAGAAAAGTCAACCAAGGATCAAATAGGCAACCCTCTTTGTTGACATATTGGATCTCTTTGTAACTGCAAGGGACTGTACAGGCTAGCCTTCACAGTTTAATCTTTTTCTACATTATTAATCTTGAAGTTAAGTTCAAGTTTATTTTAAAGAATTTTGACAATACGTGTCCATATAAAAAAGTTTTGGATATACTATTTTCCGTTTTGAGGAGCTCGGACACTTTTTTTTTTTTTTCCGTACAGTGAATATTGTAGCTTGAATCTCTCCCACACTTTGTACCATGAAGAATTAAGTTGTGGGGGGAGATGCAGCTTCTGTCATCACTTGAGAGAACATGCTGGAGGAGGATTCTTCCCACAAACTCCAAAGATATAAGATGATCCCTGACACACGATGAATTGTAACCCTATAAACATACTCGCTCAAACAGCCATTGGTCTGTGGGAAAAAAAACAGTGAGCAAAGAGATAATAGCGTTTTCAGGCAAGGTTAAGACACAAAACAATGCAAAGATGTTTAGCCGGCTTTGAATGTTTTGTTACTTGACAACAGGATTCTTCACAGATCCTGTACAATAAAAGAAGATCACGCAAGGCTTGCTTTGAAAGGAAAACCCTTTATGCATTTCAGTGTTTATAGGAAAACGCCATCACTAATGAAGCAGAATAGACAAAGGACCTCCGACACAAAAGGTATTGATTCATTCATGAGGGCTTCCAAAGTGACGATGATGGAGAAAAAAAAAAAAGCCAAAAAGAAAAACTCAGAAAGTGGCTGGATGAACGTTAGAGTTGAAATGTCTTTGTTGCCTGAGGAGCCTTCTACGGTTGGAAATTTACCCCCATCATGATCAAAGCCAAAGATACAAACATGTACACAAAAAAGTCAAACAGCCCTAAGCCTTCTGGGAGTGAGGCTCCAGCAGAGCTGCAGCATTGTTGCAGTTGGCTGCAGGTGTCGAGAACTTTCTCTGCTCAGTGCCGACTGTTGTGACAATTTCCTCTTAAGGTCAGAAAATCATCTTACAAACACTTCCCTTATCACACAGACTGAAAAAAAAAGAAAATAGAGCTCCAGCTTAAAAAAAAAAAAGTTCATTTGTCACATGCAATCCAATTATGTTTGTCAAACTTAATTTATTTACATTTGCTTTTAACAAATGAACTCAGTTTTTTCAAGTTGGATCAACTTTTTTTCTTCACTTCAATGCACTAAATGTTTTGAATGCCCACGGCCAGAGAGAGAAAGACCTTAAGATGTCTGTCAACTGGGGAAAAAGCAGTGTGGTAAAGATTCCTTGCATTTGCGAGTGTGTGTGTGTTCCCTTTTGTGTGTGTCAAGGCAACGCAGGGGCAGTCAGGGACACTGAGGAAGAAACGGGCCTGCTGTCCTTTGAACTTGATCTTGAAAAGAAAGCGGTCTTCGCTTCCTGCCAAATACGCTTAGCAACTCATGCCTTCCAGCTCCAGACAGCTCTAACTGGTTTAAACAAAAAAAAAAGAGCCTTAAACCACTTATTAAGTCAACAAAAGCATCCAGCTTGATTGTACACACTCTTCTGAAATAACCTGATGGTGACAGATCCATTTATCAATGAAGCTGTTATTTCTATTGATGTTCATATATGTTTCAACTCCTGGTTACAAAAAAAAAAATGTGGCAGAGATCTGACTTTGCAAAACGATATTTCTTTCAGAAAGCTTCAGAAAAAAAAAATATACAGTTTGCATTGTTGTCAAGTGAAACAATGTATCTGGATTTGAATATGCACTAGTCTCCAGACTTGAAAAGACACTTTGCTGGTTCAAGGTTAGGACGCTTTGGTACTCTGATAGTTACCCTGAAGTTATAAGTCGTTTAAACTGTTTATGGGTTAATAATGTGATACAGAAATAAGGTAAGAGCTTTCTGTGAGATTTTATCCAACCAACCAGTAAGAGACTGAATTAAATACTACTACTACTACTACTAATAATAATAATAATAATAATAATAATAATAATAATAATAACAACAACAACAAAATTACTGCTGTTTCACACTGCAACGATGGGTATCCTGCAGTGAATGTGTAGGAGTCAGAGGGAAGTTTGAGAGGCCGTAAGTGGGGACTGAGTAGCTCCATTATCAGCACGCTGATAAAAGATGTCTGTGTTTGTGCATGTAGGTGTGTGTGTGTGTGTTCAGAATGGCTCAGTGCTTTCCCTGCCTCTGCTTATCACCGCTAATTAAAACATTTGGATTCCCCTGGACTGCTCTGGAGGAGTGTGTGTCTGTCCCAGCATGTGTGTGGGAGATGTGATGTGAGAGTGGTGAGGAGTCAAGGAAGGAAGTGTTGCAACTTGAAAAACTGCCTGTCTCCCTCAATGGACAGAGGATCATGGGGAAAACTCAACCTCTTTAACAGATTAATATGCTGTTTCTACTCCTAGTTGTGCACACACACGCACATGCACACACATGCACCATTTTCATCTATCTGACTAGCTGTGAGTTCATACGGATGTTTATAGAATGGGTTATTTCATGAATGCAGGTCTCAGCTAACATGCTGAGACGTGGGTTTGGTACAGAGAAAGTAGGTCGTGGAAGCTTACGGCACAATGACATAACTGGATGAGGTTGCTGCTCAAGGTGCAAAGACAGAGCAATGCAAGTCAAATGTTTGTTAATGTTATAGTGCATAGTAGAGGCATGGGGTAGATGATGAATATATTTAATGAGAATGATGAACAAAAAAACGTAGAAAAACTACAGGGAGCCAGGAGGGAACACAAACCATAAATCCGAGGGAAACAGGAGTAATGACGTTAAACAGGAGGAACCAGCAAGGAGTAACTGAGAAAGAGTTGTATATACTGGGGAGGTTGATTACTGAACAAGGAACAGATGGATGATTAGAGTTGTAGGTGTGAAGGAAGAGAGAGTGAGAAAGTGACACAGGGAGGTGAGGGAAGGAACAGAGAGGACTAGGAAATAAATCTAAAACACAAAATCATGACTAGACCTAAGAAACCCAATTAAACTAGAGTAACAAAGACTAACTAGACAAGAAATACACTAGAATCACTAAGACAGAACTCAACCAAACTAAAACAGAAACACAGCTGATCTAATCCAAGAAAAGGAACAAAGGAGCACAGAAAATAACAAACCCCAAAACCACCCCAAACAAGCCAATATCCTGACAGTGACATGAACCTGGACAGGCTGTTCAGGGCTAAAACTAAACGCCCCAATGGGGCAAAATTTACAACAATTCTACGAAGAAGAATGGGTCAAAATTTCTCAAAAGAAATTTAAAGACTCCGTAGTAGTTTTCTTATTTTACATATTATACCTTACTGAACAATAATCGTTGTGGTTTTAACCTTTTTCATGTGATATCCCTGCATGCAACTGTTTGACGTCACAGTTTAGCAGATTTCTAACAGAGAACAGAAAAATTTATGTGGTATTAGAATTGCAGTGTTTTGCAAAAGAATATTCACACATCTTGAATCATTTCCACATTTCCTTAAATTACAAACAAATCATATACTTTTTTTTTTTTTTACAATTTGCTAACATGAAATAGAGCACAGCTGTAAAATGGAGAGAAAGGGATGCAGGATTTCCAAAATTTGTGGCAGGAAAGTAGTGTGAAACAAATCATCCCCAACATGAAACATGGCAGTTCAAGCATATGTGGAAGCAAAGTTGAAAACTGATTTTCATTGTCACTGTTTGTCCAATCTGACTGACCTTGGGCTATTTGTCAACAAAGAATGTCTCTAAAAACATGCAAAGCTAGTAGAGACGTATTTCAAAAGCTGCGACTGCAGCAAAAATGTGATTTGATGTATTAACTCAGGAGGGATAACACAAATGCATGCTATTTTTCTCATGTTTATTTGTAAACCTTTCCAAAAAATATTTCATACCATTTCACAATTATGTAATATCATATGGTTGTTGCTCTTATAAAAACAATAAACATTCAAATTTATGTTTACAATGTAATAAATGTAAAGAAAAAGAAAAAAGAAAAAAAAAGAAAATGGGTGTGAACATTTTCAGAAAATAATAATAATAAAAAAAGATAGTTGATGTACACCTTCATCTAAAAATTAAAGTTCAGTAAAGGAACATTTGTCAACAACCAGGACCCCATTTCCTCCCTCCTCCATGAACTCGTTCAATGCATTTTACATTTTGAGGCCTCAGGCTCATCCACATTACTTCTGCTGTTTTTCTCTTATTTGTTGAGGGCTGGATCATCTCTTTGGCTTTCTGATTCTGTCAATGTCCACGCGTTCTCCCCCTGCTCTCACAAACAGAGAGACAAGACCACTGCAGTTATTTACCCGCTTAGTTCTGAAGCATCTTAACTACACCTCTGCTTGAAAATGTAAACAGCACAATTGTTAAACAGACATCACAGTCACCAGCTAGTTCTCAGCGTCATATTTTATTTCACTGGTACGAAAGTATTCTAATTACCGTAATAATACTTTTTTTTTTTTCACGGCAGCTCTGTTGCAAGACGGCATTTTCACCGACATGTCAAACAGAACAATATGCGCTGATTACATGAAATCCTATCAAATTGTGCAGAAAGGAGGGATGTTTGATTCCTTTGGAAAGCAGGAGAGCTTATAAGTGCTGATGTGGCTGCTGTGTGATGGATGTGTCTCCCCCAGGGGGAGTCGATGTCTTTTAGCTTTACTGTAAATGTTTACATTCCTGCATTCGCTGATGCTATCTGCTAATAGTTTCTAGGACTAGCCTGGAGAGTTGTCTGGGTGGGATTATTCGTAACGTGTGCGTGTGTGTGCATGTAAGTGAGGGTCAAAAGGATGCAGCTCCGTCTTTAAATAGAGGCATCAGCCGCGACACCTGCCTGTCCTGAGACTTGACCTGCGTCCGCAGAGGGGTCGGCACGGAAACAACAGGAACGCACGCCGCTGCACCACATACACCCATAAAATATCCAGGTTAAAGGTTCTGATTAATAATTAGTCACAGTTTTGGTCTTTTTGTGACAGACTTGACGCTCCCACTGTGTCGCGCGAGCTCTAAATCCATTCATGTAGGTCAGTGGCCTTGGACGGGCCATTGTGTGGGGAAGCTGCACTTAAATCAACCGGCGTCTCGAAGACATTATTCCTGCAACAATAAGAACATCAGAAATTAGTCACTGCTGCTGCCCAGGTGACATGCGAGGATACTCAGTCAATAGATGTGTATCTTGAAAGAACAGCCAAGCGAAGCGTGGATTAGGTGGGGACCTCCATTCCTGCGTTGCAGAGCAGAGAGGCTGCCCCACCCCGCAGACCTTTATCTCAACTCAGAAATCCTCAGAAACACAAAGACAGCAGGATATTACTTGTCTCTGCTGGCTTCAATATTCATTGTTCAAATCTACCTTTTAATACTTGCTGTCTTATGTAAGTTGCTCAACATGGTGTTGAGAATTCAATGGAGCAGACAAACTTCTTCATCTTCTGGTTGCCCTCTGGTATGCCAAATATATATATAATTAACAGTAATTAACAGCTCAGAAAAGACACATGAGCAAGACCCGTTTATGAACAAAGTAAGTTGTTTTTTTTTTTTTTTAGGATTCCTTGTGAAGCACATTCCTGTGGAAAGGCAGTTGGTGTTTACATGGGGGTGACCTCTGATGGAAGTGGTGAAATTTAACCAGCCTAACTGGAATTGAAGTTATACAACTTCTCTGTTTTATAAGCAGCAGATTAGATTAAGTGAAGCTCAATAGACATAATTATGGGGATTACCCCGGTGATTCATCAGAGATGCCTGAACTGAGATTAGACTTACAGCTCAGCAATTCAACTCTGTGACATACGAACAAACACCAAAAAGGATTCATTAACAGTTATTAAATTAACACTTGCTCTTTTTTTTTTTTTTTTTTTTCCATTTTTCTAGCTTGGTGACAAAGAATCAGTTTCCCTCTGTCCATATTTGTCTGTCTTCCCTCATTATGACTTACTTTCCAGCACAGAAAGGAAGTAATTATTAAAGGTTGTACAAATGTTCTTCAGGCTTTCAGCATGCAAATATATTCACAGTGTCTGTGCTATCTGATACTAACCAAGTGAGAGCTGTGTTTGTAAGCTGCAAGTGCATTTGAATAATGGCATCGGTACAGAGGACCAACATACTGTATGTCATGCATGGAGAAATAAGCATGATAACAAACGTATTTACTAGCTGTATTTTGTCTCCAAAAACACGTTTGTGTCACAAAGCAACATTCTTTAACCAAAAGCTACCACTTAAACGATATTGCATAATCAGGAAATTGTTTCTTTTGGGGTTGGGTCTTCTTGCTTTATAACTAAAAAAAAAAAGAGAGGTTAGAATGTGGTATGAGCTTTGGGATTGTTTGTGTTCATAGTATGATACATGTTTTTATGTGCATAGCCATATTTTCTTGAGCCTAAAGATCTAGATTTGAATCTGCCTAGTCTTATCTAACTCTTCCAACATCCAGATGCATTTTTGAGTGTGTCATAGTTGCAGAAATGGTGTAGACTGAGCTCATATGTTTAGTTTATTCAATATTAAACCAGGACAAGTCTGCTTGCTTATTTTTGCTTAATCAAAATAATGAGTCGAAGTAGAATGGCAAGCAAAGCAGAAGACGTAAAATGTGAAACAAATTAAAGTCCATGACCTTCCATGCCCTGCTGCCTTTGAAAGCAGACTAATATCACTCTATAAACAAACTCTGTCTGCATGCAAAGTGTTGCAAAATATCATGTTGGAGTTAATTCTTCAGTGACAGGTTGACACACTGCTCTCACACACGATCCATTTCTCTTTTGCATTACTGTAATAACTAAAACACTTACATAACAAACACTTTTTATATCCACGGTTGCAAAAACTGTAGAGTGCTTTAAATGGTTTGCTAATTTTCTACCCCTCCAACTTTATTTGGACTTTTGTCGTGTTTCACAAAATCTAGTGCATTTCACTGCGATTTTATGACTAACGTAAATTAGTGCATAATTGTAAAGTTGAGAGAAGTTACACAATATTTCACTATCTTTTCAGGCCTAAAACTCCAAGAAGTTTGTGCTGCATTTTTGTTCAGCCCCTCTTCATTCTAATACCCTGTAGTAAAATCCAGTAGAAGTAACTGCCATCAGAAAGCCACATGCATAGCATTTAATCTCAGAGTAACATTTGTTTTGTGAAAGTCTCAGATGTTTCTTAGAGAACATTATTGAACAAACAGCCTCATCTATACGTAGGAGGAGGCTAAATGTTAAAACTAAAAGATAAAACAAAAATCTTCCAGTTATTAGAATTTAAAGATTTTTATTTTTTATTTTTATCAAGAGCGAAGTCTCCTGCTTCCAGCAGTTTGATGGGTTCCTCCCCCTCCTGGTGTTGCAACCAGGTGTGTAAAGGGGCAGCATTAAATATTTTGTAACACAATCAAGTGACTATGTTACCTTCACTTGTTTTAAAATTGCTATAGGTATCAAATACGACTAAAAGAAAAAGAAATTTGCAACAGTTCTTAGAGGTGTTGGACAGAGTAGTTTGCATTAGAAGCTCATCAGACTCGCAGGTCCACCAGGTGTTTGCTAATTGCTGCTAACGCTAGTCTGGGGGAGCTGAGTGAGGGACATGTGGGGGAAAGGGAGCTCACACCATAATGGTTCCCACAACAGAGTAAATGATTTCTCAAATATGCATGAAAGAGTAAAAGCAACAATCTATGTATGTTTTTAATGAAACATACATAGTGGCATGAGCCCTCCCACCTTCCGCCCAGTTGTGACATCCCACCCACCCCTCCGCTCTTACAACCGCAGAATCTGAATGTGTGAACAAATATGTTATTGCTTATTTCAAACACGTTTGCTTTGCTACATCACTTTGAAATATTTCACAAAACAGTTTTTATGAAAATCTATTACTTTAGTTGAATTTTGCATCGCTACAGTTTGGACAAATTTGTGTTTATCCAAAGACATGACATTAAAAAATAATCTAATGTCCAAATATACTCCACGTCTTACTGTTTTTGTCTTGCAAAACATCACAAAAACTATCCGTAATATTCCACTTCATAGGGATACATTATTGAGTGTTTGTTTTCTTTTATTATCTATGGATATTTATAAGCATTTTTTTGTTTTAATATAGATTTTATAAGTTGGGATAAAAGGAGCAGTAGGTTCTATTTTACATCAAAGCATTTTAATGTCACAGCATGTCAACAGGTTTAGTTATGAATACGCTCTTCCACTTGAGTAGGAATTATGTTTTTCTTTTTTTTCTTTTTTTTCGTTTCAGTCGTGGTCATTGCACCAATTCCTTCAACATGAGGGTGTTTTCCTGTCAGTAAAACAGTGATTAATGTGTGCTTCCCTGTATGGGGGGGCGAAGTTGGATGGTACAACATCTTCATGGTTCATTTGCCCTCTCTGACTCATTCATCCACAACTGGGAAAAGAACTAAACAACGCACTCCTTTGTTGTCGCACAAAACACAGTTTTATACACAAGAGTTGTGAACATTAAGCTCAAAGACATATAACTGAAGTGTTAAAATACTAAAAAACAACATTTTAGATGCAGAAACAAATCACACAGACAACAACAAAAAAAAAAGATTTGGTCCTTACTGATTAAATATTTTATAAGGAACAAAACCCCTTCAACACCAACATGTGTTAATGTTGGTGTTTCGTGAAGTTTTAATGATCATTAACTATGCCCCATGAGGAAAATCAACAACTAAATTTGTGAAAGATGTGCACTAGATGTCATTCATAAAGACAAGATTTTTACTCCCAAATAGGTTTAGAAATCGTACTCAGGTGGATTATGGAGGATTGAAGAAGCTGCTGCAGTGAGAACATAAAATCCCCATGTGGAAATGCAAACTATATGCTGGGAATAAACTTCAGAAACTGTTACATGTTGAGACAACATGATTCTTTTTTCTTCTCATATATTTTGAGGTAGGCAATATGTTGGCAGTTCTTAGCACTGTTGAATTGCATCAAAAAAAAAAAATCCTAGGTTTGAATTGGGTCTTTCTAAATGGAGTTTGTATGTTCTTCCCTTGAGTGGGTTCTCTCCAGGTACTCTGGCTTCCTCTCACGGTTAACAATTTGCTGTCGGAGCAGAGCTGGTCTGAGGTTTGTTTTTTGTATTCATTTATGATGGACTGGTGACTTGTACAGACTGTAATCCGCTTCTCGTCCAATGACCGCTAGAGGCACCAGAGACCCATTACTGGTTTAAAACTCAGCAAACTCTTCATAAAGTTTATTTGTACAATCCCAAAACAAATAAAACGTGTATCACAAGCGTTTTGTTTGGTTTTCTCTTTAAGGAAATAGGAAAAATTAAATATTCAAATGTACAGTATAAAATAGCGGAGAATCGGAACATTTCTTTATGGTGGAATAAAGGATTTTTGGACCGTCTCTGGAATCAATTCACCAAGGGTTTGATGAAATGAAAGTGGGTGAAGTTTTTCTGCTCTCCCAAATTTAGGAGAGTTACTTCTACAGCAAAAATGAAAAAAAAAAAAATAATGCATCATTATTTCCGTTTTCTGACCACCAGTATGAGCTGTGCGCAACTCAAATAATTTCAAAATTAAATCTTGGAGATCTTAAAGAAAGTGTCTAACTTTGAAAAACGCACCTAAAATATTTTTCTGCATTTTGTTTATTTCCATAATGTCTTTCAAATGTTCACTTTCTGTTTTGTTTTTTTTGTTTGTTTGTTTGTTTTTGTTTTTTTTGTTTTGTTTTTTTTATTTTAATTAAGTTCCATTTAAAATTGATTTTTTTGCAGAAGGGCGTAAAAAAGATTTTCTACAAAGGTTCACATGTGAACTTTGCATGACACACAAACATTAGAACGTTCCTCCATATAACCTGTCAGTGCTGTAGGGCTGGTAGCATTGGTGTAGGTAGGGCTGCTGGTACTGATAGCCGTGGTACAGTGGCACAGTGGCGGGAAGATGGGCTCCACTGCCCGGAATCCACTGCTTTTGGTCGTTTCTCACCAGCACTTTAACCGCCACGGTCTTTGGTGAGCCGAGCGTCGCCAGGTCAGTGGCCAGCTGGCGCCGTTTCGTTTTGTATCTCCGGTTCTGGAACCAGATTTTCACCTGTGTCTCCGTGAGTTTCAAGGCGCATGCCAGGTCTGCCCGCTCGGGACCAGAGAGGTACCTCTGGGCGCTGAAGCGGCGCTCCAGCTCGTGGACCTGCTCGTGGGAGAAAGCCGCTCTGGAGCGCTTCTTCGCGGCGGCGCAGTGGCGCTCCTCGGGGGAACAGCTGGATGTCTCCCCGCCGTGGTGGTAGTGATGGTGAAAGCCCTTCATTCCTGCTTCCGCCTGGTTCCTTTGCCGCTTGTTCTGCTCCACATACTGCATGCCTGCACGCTCTGCGGTACCTGACAACAATAACAAGTCAATTATTAAAGTTTTTTTTTTTCCCTTATTAAGCTGAATAAAGCCAGTATATGACACTATGTGAAACTGAAAATCAATGAAGAAAACTAATCTTAAATGCCATTTACACCATCACAACCAGACGGCTTCCGAACGGTTTTCCATCATGTCAAGACATTTAAAAGCAACACAACCTACTCTAAAAATGATAATAATAACAAAATAAATAAATAAATAAATTATATTAAGCTTAAAATGACTTGTCAATTTTTTTTTGTTTTAAAATATTCTCCAGTGACATTTGATATTTAAGATAAGCTGAAAAAAATTGGCTCCTTTAATTTTTAAGGTCAGATATTTAGCCGAAGCAATTGCACAAACCTGCCCCTCTAATAAGACAAATACAAAGTGTATTTTCCATTCCCCACCTCTTTTTGAATTTTGTTTTTATTTTAGTCATTTTTCAGACATGAATTAGGTGCAACGCCACAGTTTAAAAAGATAAAATAGTCAAATTTAAATAAATTATAAATGAAAACCTTACATTCTCTGAACTGAGTCGCAGCCCTTCCTTCGTTCCTGCCGGTGCCGGATCGGTGACTTTCAGATACGCGTTTGCCAGGAGAAAGTCTTTTCTGAATGGCGCTATCAAAGCCCGCGCGCAAATTGCGCGCAAGTGCGCAAAGCTCCTCTGCAGCTGTGCTGCCGGGATTCCCACAGGGAGCCTCCAGGCCGGTGAGAATGTCTTTGATTAAGAAGGTTGAAAACTTCGATGTCATGATGCACTGGAAGACCACAAGTAACTGTGTCCAAACTCTACACTGCAGCTCATGGAGGCATCAAGTCATGAGCAGCTCCAAAGTAAGCCTCTCGATCAGCTGTCTCCCTATTGCTTTCATTTATTTGCCGTCAAACGAGTCCAGTCCCTTAATGAGAAGTCTGTGCAAGAAACTGCCACGAGTTTAACTGTCCTCGATAAGAGCTTAAGTGAAAACGCGATAGGTTTTCTCCTCCTGCCCCGTCATTAGCGCCGCCCCGTTACAACCTTGGTGCAGCTTGCACAGAAGAAAAGCGATTCTGCATCTGAGAAATTATAAAAGCGACTTCAGTTCTGTTTAGCTGTATCTTACTGATTCAGTTTAAATGCAAGTATATCAAAAGTCTCTTCACAAAGTTTTTGCTCATAAAATTCAATGAGCAAAAATGCCCATTTCATCTACCCGAAAATCTCAAAATGATGTAATGAAAAAATATGTAAATGAAATAAACTGAAGCGGACCCTCAACAAAGACAAAACACACTATACACACTATTCTTGTGAAACAGAGTATATAGCTTTATTTGTGTGCTAAATATAAATAAAATTTCTCAATAAATGTAGTGCATAAAATGAATTAAGCGTTTGTAAATAGGCGCCCCATCCATTAACGTACCTCTTTAAATAACCTGACATAAACCTGATTTTTGAAACTATTTATTTTTGTTTGTCAATAAAAACGAGACATCCATTAAGCTCAAATGAGCGATTGTAGCGCCGCCATGTGGGGAAGATTCTTGGCTTCCAAGCTAAGTGCAAATAAAAATAAGTGATAACAGCCCCCACCCAAATGGACAGATAGGCTATTACACAATCAGCAAGCCTAGCTCCAAGTTAAGGAGATGTGATGACAGATGCAGAGATTTGTCTACTCCATGGGTCTTTGTGTTCTTCCTCTGACTAACCAGATAAATCTCTCTGCTTTCCACAGAACCAGATCTGGTCAGGGTGTCACAACACGTCTGAGGGAAAATATGGATTTTTTATTTTTATTTTCTATTTTTATTTATTTATTTATTTAGTGCACTATCGTAATTTCAATCCTTGCAAGTTAATTAAGCAAAGCTGGTTAAACAGTTAGCCAACTTTACT
>NW_015112848.1:129525-136714 GCF_001443285.1 Poecilia latipinna
CATGGGTCTTTGTGTTCTTCCTCTGACTAACCAGATAAATCTCTCTGCTTTCCACAGAACCAGATCTGGTCAGGGTGTCACAACACGTCTGAGGGAAAATATGGATTTTTTATTTTTATTTTCTATTTTTATTTATTTATTTATTTATTTATTTATTTATTTATTTATTTATTTATTTAGTGCACTATCGTAATTTCAATCCTTGCAAGTTAATTAAGCAAAGCTGGTTAAACAGTTAGCCAACTTTACTTACCATGCAAAACTGTTTTGTCTGGAGTGATCCTTTAGGAGGTTTCATAGTATGCAGTTGCAATTAACATATTCTCCACCTAGAATGCATCAATCTAAGTCCACTTTGGCTGCCAATTCAATCCCACTGAACTCTCATAATTATTTTTGAATAGTAGTTTTTGTTTTTTTTTTCCTTTGAGGAAGTTAGCCCTCTGTTTCTAATGCTGAAGAAGCAAAACGATAATATGTCATTTTGAAATGCCCAGTGCAACTTGTGATCACCGATTAAACAAACTGTTCATATTTAACCAATAAAGTCAGAGTAGAAATTTGCATACATTTAATTTGTGTATATTCTAATCAATATTAGTGTAAATTATGTACTTTTATCAGGCGCAATGCACTTACTCTCACTTACTCATCTATCTATATTTTATCAATCAAATCCACTGTTTATTAAAACACGTATTTAGCAAATTAACTTAGAAAAGCAAATACATGAAAAAATAAATAATTAAAGACCCTTCAGCTCACAACACAATACACCAGAAAATTCAGGCATATAATACAACTGAACCAGAAATAAAGTCCTTAAATCTATTCCAACATTGCATCGTATGAATAATGACAATCACTGCTAAGATGTGCCATTCTTTGGCATCAACAGTTTCGGAATTAGGGAGTATGCTTGATTTTAGCCTTTTCATGGGACTCCTAACATCTGGAGACAGACTTTTAAAATCTATTCTGGTTAGTTGGCTTGTAAAACTTTGTAAGACTCAAGGTGTGTACTTTATTGGCAGCTGCCTCAGGATTACAACAGTTTAAGGTTATCTTTAGTGGCATCTGTTGCTAAGCTAAATCTTCTTGCAACAACAGAAACTTTCTAAGGTTTATTATGGTATCTCCTAATGTGATTCATCACACTCTTGATATTATTTTATCTAACACTGGGCACAGTATCTTAGAATAGCCAATGACTGAATCAAAATGATCATCAATCAAACTGTGTGAATTTTTCATTTGCTTCACTCCAGACTTTAAAACGATAACAAAATGTAAACATACCCAGCAGAGCATTCCTCATCTGCTTTTTGTATTCTCATTAATAACCTGCCTGGGGTCTACATTTTGGTTCTAAAAAGCCATGTTTGGTTTATCTACTCCACCAATTTTTTTAAAAACTCGACTAAACTATCTACTATGTTGTTTTCAATTATCTCTATGTGCTACTACCACCAACTGATTTTGCTCAAGCTCTATTAGGCCAACATGCAGATTAGTTGAAAATAATGCGAGAAGCAATACTATTAAGCTATAATGTTTAACTTGAAAATAAAACGGAAGCCGAACTGTGTTTTGCTAAGGCAGTACATATTGAGAACGGATTACATTCAGTAGAAGCAAACAGGACCACCATGACTTTTATTTTAACAAACAACAAATGGCAAAACAGAGATATTTGCTGAACTTTCCATGACAATATCAAGGACATTATTATTAAGCATTTCTCTGAATTTGGGTCATCAACTCACAATTTGAAATGTAAACTACCCCAAAATTTCAATTTTGAATTGCTGTAGCTAACTGTCTATTTTCAGTTAGCTTGTCCACATTTGACAAGCTAGCTGTCCGCATTTTTCTCTTCCAGTTGCAAGTTAATTTATTGTTAGCTTTTGTAAAAATGTGTCACATCAGATTCTGCACCTTTTTATTCTCCAGCATTTAAGTCACGACACTATTTACTTTTAAAGTGTATCCAGGCCAAATGTGGGAAGCTAACCTTTCTGTACAGCCAGAACTCCCATCATTCATCCGTATGGACGCGTTTGTTTTCCTCTCCTGGACTGTGGTTCTGTTTCCACCCCCCCACAAGGTCCTTGAGTGGTTGCCATTGGAGACCTTTCTGTTTTGGGAAACTCCGCGAGCTTACAGCTCCGCGATGAGCAGCTATCTTTGGAAGCACGCGCGATAGCGATCGCGGGCGCCTGCCTTTCAGAGCGCTGGTGGCTCAGCCCGCTGCGTCCTCAGGCATCGCCGTCCTGTCGCCAGCTCTATTTACACTAGTGACTCTGCAGCACTTAGAGCTGACACCAGGTATGTCCTAAACCGGCAGAGCAGTAGCCAGAGGAAGTGACCAGGGAGGCTATCAGAAGAGACAAACACTCTGTTTACTTTGCCATTCATCTCCATTAATAGCGTCTGAGCGTTCTGCCATGCCTTGTAGGTAAAGGTATTTGCTGAAGTCCATCTCCAGCAGAGTGGGAGTGTTTATAGTTGTGTGTGTTTGTGCTTAGGATGTGTGATGCATCAGGCTTAAATCTGCTGAAAATTTGATTTATTAAATTATTATTAATTATTATTATTATTATTATTATTATTATTATTATTATTATTATTATTATTATTATTATCATCATCATCGGTAGTAGTAGTTGCAGTAGCAGTAGTGGTATTTTTATTTTATTTTTTTATTAGTTTTATTTTGAGCTCTGCTGGTTTACAAGCTGTGTGTGTTCCGACGATATCGGCTGTCTGGTTAATGTCCATCTCTGAATCCTGACCGGACGTAAGCTCCCTTTTAAATTTTCTCTGTTTCTGGTTCTTGTCTTAGACTTTCTCCCAGGGGGGAAAATGCTTTTTTTTCCTTTTTTTTTCCCTTTTTTTTTTTTTTTTTTTGCTTGAGAAATTGTTTGAAACTTTGAAAAATGTTGGAATAAAACTCACCGGATAACATTTTAGAGGGGGCAATCTGAATAGATAGCGTGCCATTAGGCACAGAAAGAGACAAACACTAAGTCAAATTGTGCTTTTTGACTGCTTTGTTTCTTCACTCCGTCACCTTCGATCATTCTCATATTAATGCTTAGTCACTTGATCGCAGACTCAATCCTGTTAACCGCCAGTTTTATTGCATTTATAGACTTTCAGTATCACTCATAAAAAGAAAAACAAAACAGTATTAAACACAAGTAAAGCTGTACACGAGTAGTAAAAAAAAATCCCAACATAATACTTCTTTATGAGTACGCACTAAGCGCTTGCAATGACTTGTGGTTTCGTTATGGCTCCATTGAAGCAGGCCTCTTCCTCTTCATCCAACATTTAATTGACTAACACCAGATTAAATTGTTTAAAAGCTAATTCTAATTCAGAAATGCACATATCAGTCTCTGTTGTTGTTGGATCACTTTACATCCATGTTCTAACACTGCGAGTAGTCCAAAGATCTAAAGAAATGAATCTTGAACATTATCATTTTTCATCCCAGTTTGCGGTTTATGGTTACTTCATACGCTACACCTACTTAAAGCCAACATATAGTTTGCATAATCGTGATCCTGAGTCCATTCATTAATCCATTGAAGCCTGTCCCAGCTACCATGCCCGGATGCCTTGCAGGGTTCCCTGGCAGGGTTGGATCACCGGTCCTTGAGGAGTCTGGCTTTGCGTCTGCGCGCCCAGATTTCCCAAATTCATGTTCATGAACGCATTCGGAGCGCTGTTGCTCGGTGGAAGAGCCGGCAAACTAGAATAAGTGCAAGAGTACGTGTTATTGTACACAGAGTTGTTGTAGCTGTAGGCCGGGTAGTTGTAGCTGTAAGGAGTCGGAGCTCCCACTGTGTATGGACTGTTATAGTTCTGCGATCCGGCCAGACAAGGCCTCCCGTCCCGGACCAGGACGGGTACCGCCACCCTGCGCGGCGGTGGAGGATGGTGGTGATGATGGTGGTGATGGTGGTGCCCCGCGATCTCCAGCGTCTTGTCTTGTCTCTGCCTCTTACATTTGTACCTCCTGTTCTGGAACCAGATCTTGACCTGGGTGGAGGTGAGCTTCAGGGAGCTGGCCAGGTGCTCCCTCTCTGGGGCGGACAGGTAGCGCTGCTGCTTGAAGCGCCGCTCCAGCTCGAACACCTGGGCCTGGGAGAAGAGGACGCGGGGCTTCCTTCTGGTCCTCTGCTGCTTGGTGACGGGCTTCTCTGACTCTGTGTCCTCTCCACACTCGCCTCTCAGAGCACCACAGCTTTCTGTTAAAAATGAATAAAAATAAATAAATAAATAAATAAATAAAGTTTTGTAAAGTGATTCTATGTAACCAAAGTGAATTAAACTGAATTAAATCTGTGTAAGTGATTGGATTATATTGGAAAGATCTGCCTGTATTTTTATTTTTTTTTTAAATATGAATGTATCTATTTGCCCTGCAAAATGTCACAGTTTGCGCTAAATAACTGAAATTAATTAACTACGTCTTCATCTAGCCTCGTTACCTAAATTTCTAAAATTAGTGTTTAGTAAAATAAAGCATCACTGATATTTAATTAAATGTATTTATTTATTTATTGTATTGTATTTCTAAAAAAACTGAAATAGGTATTAAAATAGAAAACTTAAAGTAAACATTAAAACGTTAAATTCACTTGTAGAAAAAAGTCAAACATAAAATTCAAGACCTTTGCAAACTCAAAACCTGTTCCTGTTTAGTCAGGTAAATGCGCGTATTTTTTTTTTTTTTTAATGGTTGCCCGAGCTTCATATACGGTTAGAACTAGAGAATACGTCGACTCAAAAGATTATAAAAGCTATCGGGCAATATTTGTCATTATGCGCAAATTCCATCAAAAATCCCGACCTTTATTTTGTTTAATGTGCAGAACTTTAAACTAAACTATAGTATTCTTACATAAACGGTGCAAATGTAGAAGTAGATGACTATATTTTACAACAAAATCGGAGAAGACGCTCCCACTTCTCGGAGTATTTGCAGCACGTATTGTGTTAGCTTGTGCGCTTTGCAAGTTTGCAAATGTCATCGTATGCCCTATTTACTCATCTACTGTCACTATAATACAGCTCGCAATGCCAAATAGCTCATGTCATTATGACAGCCGCTCAGTTTTCCACTCACTGCCGTCGTGCTCCTCCTGTTCGCTCTGCAGGTGCGGGTCTACGGAATGAATTTGTGCCGCGTCTCCGAACACATCCGCGGCCAATCCGGACTCCGTCAGTCGGTCCTGAACGCTCAGCGCGCTGAGGTACGACATCCTCTCCTCGCTCTCCGACAGGCAGGAGCTGATGGGGCTGGGGCTGTCCCTGCCCGCCAGCATGCAGGAGGGCGGCGAATGAGAGCCGAACGGCTTGTTTGGGAAGGATCCCGGCTGTGCCAGCGCGCCGGAGAGGCGGAAGCAGGAGATCAGCTGAAGCTGCTGCTGCTGCTGTTGCTGCTGAGACTGTTGTTGCAGCTCCAGCTTTAGAATGTCCTTCACGGAAAAGGGCGTGGTGGACGCAGCTACAGCTGGACTGGGAATCATGATTATCATATAGGTGATTTTAAAAAAAGCGCCGCAAAGCCCAGAAAGTGATCCGATTTCTATCAGGCTTGCGAATAAAGAAGGTTAATAGCCCGTGCGTAAAGCTGGAAAATGGTCGCGCTCTGCTGCCTTTCCGCGGAGATCAGGGGAGGGTTGGCTGTCTTTCAGCTGTGACATGCCTCTCCACGGGCTGCGCGCCTGTGGCTGGAGGGCTCACACGGAAAAAGAGAGAGGTCGGTCCTGTTTGGCTGGCTAACATTCAGTTATCTGGAGAAAGAGCTGGGTCAGCCAAGATGCTGTCCTCTCTCTTTCAGTGACGTTCCGCAGCGGGGGAGGGACTCGAGGACCTTCTGTACTTGTTTCCCCGCGTCAGTGGGTGATTCCTAATTTATGACATTTTATTGACATCAACGGCTCTTCTCGGGCTGCCATAGGTGTGAAAGGTAAGAACGTTTTACGCATCTTTTTTTCCTCACACCGGTAAACATGTATCTAATTCCTTGTTTTAATTTGGTACATAATTCACGACTTTCACAAAAGTAAAATGTTTTTTTTTATTTTTTTTATTTTTTTTATATATCTTAACACCCGCTTTCCATAGCTGCTTGGGCTGTAATACATTTTGATCAAAAATATTTTTGCTGTTTGGCCCAACAATCACCGCAGCTCTTCCCATCGTCACCTGGGTGGTTTTAAGATAAGCAATACCTTCATTTCCTGCCGCAGAAAATCATGACTGAGATGAACTATCTGCGGTCAACCAAATGCAAAACCAGGAGGACGTTTAGGATCCTAATTCAATTATGATGAGACTCCGCACATTACAGGTTTAGTTTCTGTAAAATTTTGGCCACATGATGTTTTCCTTTTGTTTGCGCACAAAAAAATAAAATACGTAATACATTTTATATATAAAGTAAAAATAGAAAAAAAAATATAAACAACTTATCTAAGATGTGTTTTTTGATGAGCTGTGAAAATAGACGGTGATTATCTCAGTCGGGAAAAAATGTATATTTCGGCAGAGGAAAATTTATTCAGTAGTGGTTTTACTTGCAGCAGAACGATTCTTTTGCTTCTTTTTCCGATTCAACTTGTCTGAATTTGTGTAAGATCTTTGAGTTTTAAATGAAAATCTTGGAACTTGCCAGCTCTATGACACATTGCTTGAATTGGAACTGTTTTGGTGAGATCTTCAAAACAGATTGAAGAGCCATAGGTCACGCTTCTGTTGTTTGTGTAGTATTTTACGCATTTGTACTGACATGTCTGATTCAAGCTGATGTAAAATAAGGAGAGAGAAAGAACGTTCTAAGCGAAAAAAGATTAGTGGGTCAGATGTTTAGCATGTGGTTCATTCTTCTTCGTCCTACTTCGTAATACTTTCAAAGTGAGATGTATAAAACGTTTAAATAATTACTGCTCAGTGAGACCTTCCCGATGAATATTCAATACCATATAATTGCAGTTATTTCTTATTTTTATTGTTTTTTTATTTAAGTCTCGACCTGCTTCATCTACAACACGAATAGTAATACTCTACTAATAAATAAATAATATAATATAATATAATATAATATAATATAATATAATATAATATAATTGTGCCTTAAGTCTGAGTGTGTGTGTTTATGTCTGCATGTCTC
>NW_015112848.1:140717-175555 GCF_001443285.1 Poecilia latipinna
ATAATAATAATAATAATAATAATAATAATAATAATAATAATACCAATAAAGGTGAGAGTATTCTTGTTTTTCTGAAAAAGGCCTTGTGTGGTGAAACAAGACACCACTCTATCTGTGGCCAAGTGCAGGCGCCAGGGTCTGAGGGCCTTAAACTGTGTGGAAAGAAAAGAAGGGAATGTCCACATAATCTCATCCGCTCCCCATCAGCAGGGCGTTGTTTAGATTAGAGCACGGTCTTCTCTTCTCTTCTCTTCTCTTCTCTTCTCTTCTCTTCTCTTCTCTTCTCTTCTCTTCTCTTCTCTTCTCTTCGAGAATTTGAAACGGGCTATTTACAAAAGGGAACGATAAGCAGAGACCATTGAAATGTTCTCCATTGAAATGCGCTCCTGCGGTTGTGCCTTTGGATTGTGACGGTAACACAGCATCTCTTGTAGATCCAACGTTTATGTTTGCGTGAAATGAACGAAATTGTAAACAGACAAGACAAATAACCGATATTATGGCTATTCATTCGAAATATAAGCTCTTCGCCTGCTTTTACGCGGTGTCTGGAATAAGGTCGTAAACAGCTTGGAGGTTGAAAAGTCACTCATTCTTACGCTAATAGCTCACTCAGCTTTCAGCCTTAAACGCCTATGCGCGCGGCCTCTCCACTGACCATCATCATCATCATCATCATCATCATCATCATCATCATCATCATCATCATCATCATCATCATCATCATCGCCAGCGGTCTTCGCGTGCCACCGGCAGCCCAAAAGTGGCCAAGCACAGGCGCGTGTTTACGGAGCGGAAGAGTCTGTTTCCTGCCTGTAACAAAACCCAGACTCTCAGAGAGTGTCAAGGAGCTTCTTGGTGCTGAGTGCGTCTCCCCCAATACATCATCTTCATCCCAGAATCAGGGCGATAAGACGGGTAAGGTTAGACCCGCAGCAAAGGTCACCCAGCACAATACAAAGGTGTGAGAATAACAACCTCCACGAGAAATTAAAACGACCATTTTTTTCAAAATACGGTCGCCTTTTCTGTTAGGATTTTCGTCTTCTAAGAAGTTGCGCTGCAAGGTATTGATGAACGTGTCTATTCTTGCCTCCCCTTATCTCTGGAGACCTAAAAGCTCTTTTGCCTTAGAGTGGCAGGTGGATAGTCATACCAGTACAGGGCCAGAAACCAATCCTCTGGGAGATGTAGAGTCCCTCTTTCAAGACAGAAAACCCCTGAGCTGAGAATGCAAGTGAGAAGATGACTTGAAAGTGATTGCAATGAGGTCTCTGCTTATGGTTTGCAGCGACAGACTTTATACAGTGCTTTGCATGTAAACCACTTTAAAAAAAAGTTTCATAATTTTAGAATCGCAAACTTTATTGTGAAGCGTGAGAAACCTCCCCAGTAATTCTTGCATTTGCTTGAGTCCAGCCGAAACCCTTTTGAAAACAGTTCGACCTCTGTCCTCAGAGGTGGGTGGTTTCTGTTGTCATTTTCCCATTCTTAAAAATATTGTTAATCAAATCTTGATTAGTTTGACTTGGCCATTCTCAAACCTAAATGAGCTGTGATCTAAACCACTGATGAAAAATGCCAGTCCTCAGGTGGTTTGTGCTCCACAACTTTTAAATGTGTGTGTTTTATACACGTGGAAACTTGGTGATTGGTGGGACTCTGTAAAATCTGTGAAATGAGAATGCAATTCGGACATTTGATTGTGGTGTTAGACAGGGGGAGGCATGTTACAGTTGTAGGGCTCTGTCCACCCAGGACCACACTTTTACCTTGCTGGTCATCCCGTTGTAGCTCTGGCTGTATAGGATCACAATGTCCAACCATGGGGTTGATGAGCTTAAGGTGATGTTCAGCTTAGCCTTTTCCTTCTCATGCAACATTTTTGCTGTAGGCCAAAAAGTTTGATTCATTTAATTATCTTCTAGTCTCACCTGACTAGATTACCTTCTTCCTCCTGTTTGTTATGTCCCTGACTTTAGCAAATCTGACATGTTTCAGCTCACCATTCTTTTGTTGGGTGAACCACTAGTAGCAGTCCTGTCAACAGATTATCCCACCTACGTTGCCGATCTCTACACCTGCTACAAAGTTAACATGGGCCTCCTTTATTACTTCTCCTCATTACTTATTTTGCCTCTCTTGACGGTCACATCGAACCTTCCTTTAAACTACTTGACAACTTCATCCATCCGTCCATCCGTTATCATGGTGCTGTGTGATTGTGAAGATAGATTATTTTTCAGAATCATGAAAATATGATTCTATTTTCATTCCTGACTGATTTAATTTCCTGATTTGACTATCCCGCAGGCTGTGAAAGATCCTTTTCAGCTTCTTGAATAAGAAAAGCATCGTCACGCCCTTGAAAATAACTATAGAGGCAAAACTTCATACTAAACATGGCTGATTGACATTGAACTTTCCTTTTTCCTTTTTTTTTTTTCATGGTCATCAGTAAATATGGCAAAAGACCAAAGTGTTGTGTATCAGCAAAGTCTCAGTTCTTTTAGGTCCCGGAAGTTGAGTCTTATCAGCAGGCCATGTGACGGTGTCAGTAGCCAGAACCCAGGCTTGCTCCATTGTGCCTCTGCCTGGACCCAAGTGACGGATGATAGCGTCTTCTCTCTGGAGGAAATGAGGAGGCCAGAGGCGAGCCCAGAGCGAGATTTGAATTTTAGCTCAATCTTGTTCTCACCCACTTATCAGCTATGAAAGTGCCTAATATATTCCCCATTAGGGCCTAGCTCACAGGTTGGAGCAGTCCCTCAGGGCTCATTGTGATAACCGTGTTGGGGGGAAAAAAAGAGACACTAATTAGGCAGTTTACTTGAAAGACTGTGAGAGAGTGAACTGAACCCGTGCTCTGTGTAACTCCGAGACCCTGAAAGGAGGAAGTGAGGTCAGGACCGTCTGGGTCCCTTGCCCTTTGCCCTCCCAGGGGTATCATAAATTAGGCTGCTGTAATTCTCTCCCAGACGGCCTCGCCCCAGCAGGTGTGTGTTTGTATATATGAACATTAAGGGCGGGTTGTTAGGGCTGTAATATCTGTGATATACGGTGGTGAGACTTTGTTTTAGGAGGAAACTCCCAACCAAAATAACTCCATCCTCTGTTGCTGCTATTCCAAAGCCCTGTTGATAAAGATAGGCTGGGAGAAATTATTAGTACATTGTGAGTAAGTTCAAATACTGTATTGATTTTGCAGATTCAGGTCAATCATCACTGTGTTAAGGTTTAGAAAGTAGAGTTGTAGAACCTCTGAAATTTTAAGATTAAATGGGTGGTGCCTAAGATAAGGCTACTGCACTTTTTATCGCTGACCAGGAAGACAAATTCAGCTGTTTAGATATAGTTATCTGATAAAAAGTCATAGTGTGAAAACTGAATGCCTTTTACAGGGCATTTATCAAGACCAGATGACCCCAAAGCAGTTCACACTACATTCAGTCATTCACAAATTCACACACTGATCATATTGAGCTACATTATAGCCACAGCTGCCTGGGGTAGCCTGACAAAAGCAAGGCTGCTGTATAATTGGCACCAACAGGTTCTCTGACAACGACCAGAAAGCACGGTGGGTGAAGTGTTTTGCCCAAGGACACAACGCCTTAGGCCCACAGAGCAGGGTTTCGAACCGGTTACAGGATGAACTCCTGTCCGTCACCCCTCCAAATATTAACATGATTCTGTTGAGAGGCTTTGATCACCACATTTATTAAACAGCTGAGTGCAGACTTGCAACTGGAGCTGCTTTGTGTTACTTTTCAACCTCTGAATAGTTTGACAATGTGGGGAAAAAAAGATCTTTTGTGAGACATCCTCATCTCATACTGAGAATAGCAGATTTACATTGAACGTTCCTTTATCCTTTATTTCCAATTACTTTTTCCAATTATCCAGTTACTTTAGTCCATCTGGATTTACTAAATAACGACACCAAGAGAGCTGTCCACTGCAGGCAAGACCCATCTGCCTATATCATTTTAGCAAAACCCCACTTTAAAAGTCCCATACTCCCCATTGAAGAGTCAGAAGATTTTTTTAAAGAATTTATTCTTCTGAGTTGATTTATAAAAAATAAAAAATAAAAACTTACAGAAACCACAAGACAGATTACAGATCATAACTTGACTGAAAATCTTTGGGATGTTTCCATTATCAGCACAAGATCTTAGGGGAAAGAAAATCTTGTCCAGATCTGGATGGGAACAAATGCATGGTTTAAGCTTCTCAAAACAAGGCCATGCTGTATGTTTCTTGTCATACGAGCTAAAAGTGGTAGAACAAGATAAAACAGTGGCTGCCACTTTTTTTTTTTTTTAGCAACACAGAGCAAATTTTTCTTGCAGAATTGCTTCGGTTCATGAGTAATTGAAAGAAAAATAAAAAACACATTCAAAATACTTAAACCCTGTGGTAAATACATATATATTTCTTTCAAAGTATTCTGCGTTTTTTCAGTGTGTGACATCTAGATTTATGAGTTCCTCTGGTTCAACAATCCAGAAACAAATAAATGGATTGGACACAAATGTGGCGTGGCGATTATGGAGGACTCAAATGCTAACAAAGGGGGGCAAAAAGTGAGACAAAAATAAAGGTGTATAGTAATAGAAGTTAATTCATGGTTTAAAGTTCAAGGTCCACAAATACGACAAGGCATGAATAGAGATGGTTAAACTAAATTAATCTTAAAACAAACATGGGAGCAGTATAAATCAGAATCCTGCAAAGATGAGCAGTGGATGACAGATGAACCAGCAAAGAAGAACCACACAAAAGAAAAAAAAAATTCTTAAAAGCCTTCTGGAGATCTTGATAAAGTGGTTTGAAAGGCAAAACAAAATCAATTCATATTCATATTTGTGCAACTAAAGCTTCAAAACTAAATTTACATACCTGGTATTATCTAACCCCCCCCCTTTTTTTTATGTCCGAGTCTTTTAAGATAAAGTATTTCGTGGCACAATCATGATGTCAGGTGACAATAACATATTAATCATGTCATCGTTTATTTCTTGTTTATGTTTTCACGTGCAATTCTAGCACAAAATGGGTGCCGTTAGTCCAACTACTGAACGTGAAGGCTATTCGAAAGAGACTGCACATCAAGAGTTTGTGTATAAATATGCAAAAGCCTAAGGTTGAAAATATACAGTTAAATAACCGATTCATTTTTTCTTTATTTTAGAATTTTGTGTATGTGTTTTTCCATCAGCTTCAATAGTTTTCTGAGCTTCTGCCATCATACCCACAATAACAATGTTCAAGGTGATCTGATATTTGGATGGATATAATTCCCTGTCCTTGACTTCTGACCTTTGTGTACAGCAGGGAGTGATATTATCTGTCTCTTAAGTGTTGATGTGCATCAACACTTAAGAGTTGGGGTAATTAAACAAAAAATAACCCCATTCACAACTTTTGCATCTCCAAAAACACTGGAAAAAAACAACATTCAAGGTAAACATTCAGACACAAAATGTCCACTTCCCGTCTTTGTGCCTCAGCCTGCATATTTGTATGAAACTGGGTTGCAGCAGTCAGCCAAAAGACAACATCAATCAGTCCGAGTAGCACAATGTAGGCCTTCTGTGTTGACGTCCCACTCAGTCTCATAACTTGAAGGCCACATCAAAGCGTTCAATGACAAAGTCAATTAGGAGACTATTGTTAACATTCCTCTGAACAAACTCTAATGTAATATGATCACATTACTGTGATTTTCAACTTATTTTTGCAGTTTGCTTAATTTTTCTAATATCAACTGTTGCAGTCATACGTCAGTCTTTAATCACTAAAGTCCAAAAAGGTCTAAATTCTGGCATTTTTTTTATACTTTGAAGTGAATATTCTTATTGTTTTTGTCATAGACTTTTCTTTTAACATACATTCACTAATAAATGTGAATGGGAGGGCAAAAAAAAAAAAAAAAAAAAAAAAAAAAAGAGCGATGCTGTGCCATGACATTAAACGAAGCAAATGAACGACACAAAGGTATTTACATGCAAAAGTCAAACAGACATTATGCACTCATGCAGTAGCTGGCATGCTGCCATACACACAGATGACTGATGTTGCTAGCTCCATGCAGGCTCCATCAGTCGGTGGGCGATGCAGGGAGGTCCTCTGCTCCTCTGTTGTTGCTGTGTCTGGTCCCTTGTTAGAGAATTGATGACACTGTCTTTGAAAACAAACAAGGCGGGAAGCTAAAAAGGTGGTCACTCACCACAGTTCTGTGACCCAGAGACACAGGGGCCGCAGCAACATGTGAGCAGCATGAACCCCCCCTCCCCCCACCGCCCACCCTCACCCCTCCAGCTAACCCCTCATACCCAGGAATGAGCAGCGCTGTGTGAGCACACGCTCTTGTTTGTGTTTCGGTGACACCACAGCTGGAATGTGAGTGTCTTGTGCCTGAATGTTTGCCTTTGTGCGTTTTTTTTTTTTTTTTTTTTTTAGTGTCGTACTCCATCATTGCAAAGGGGACTTAAAACCCCAAAACCCTATTGGTTTTTCTTCTTTCTTTTCACTAGTATTGTTGTTTTCCTCTGTGGCGCAGAGGTGAATGTTGAATGGAGGGCGCCTGCGAGTGTTTGACTGAGTGACTCAGTGATTTGGATTTGAAAGACTCTCTCCCCGTGGGCACTTTCATGCCACGGGATACTCCTGTCACTCCCTGCTCCGACTCACACTTCACATCACAGCTCAGCCCGTGGCCCTGAGGCCTCCTGAGAGCGTGCACAGCAGACCCCGCTGCTAGCCCCTAAGCCTTGTTCTGGAAGCTCAAATCCCATAATTGCAGGGTTGACAGCGATAGCTAACATAGAAGACACCCTCACCTGGTTGTAAAGAATGAAAACATCTACTGTTAGTGTGCAGCTAAGAGATGAGTGTGGGGGCGGGGTCGGCTGTGCGGAAAGTGAGTCGGCTACTATTTAAGGATAAAAAGAGGGAGAAAATAGTGACTGTGGTGTTTGGCAACCAGTACTGGGATTATTTGCACATCTTTTGTTAGTGTGCTTTGCAACGGGTTTGTAAGGCTTAAATCACATTAGTGGTTTTGATGACATGAAAGCGACATTAATATAAAAAAAATAATAATAATTACAAAAAATAAATAATAATAATAATAATAATAATAATAATAATAATAATAATAATAATAATAATAATAATAATAATAATAATAATTTTCAGAAAAACTACTGAACTTAAAATAAAATTCTGAGAATTTAAAAATGTCACAGAGGACTTTCTGCTTTTTAGATCGTTCATCGCATTTTAATATCAACATGAGTAAATATAGAACCTAGTTTTTAAATGACATTTGAAAAATAAATCTTTTCCAAATCTTACGTGAAGAAGTAGTTACTCTCTAAATATAATAACTACTTCTGTCACCATCATGTGTTTGTGTTAACGGTGTGGCAATTTCTTCTTCGCAGGAATAGTTTTAATTCATTCACAGCTGAAGACTAAAGATACATTTAGGATCATGTCACTGAATCTCAATCAGATTTAAGTTTTGGGTTTGACTTATCCTCCCCCCCCCCAAAATTGTCATTTTGTTTTCTTCTAGCCATTTACAAGTGTCTTTGCTGCATAACCTAAGCATGTTTCAACCGGAGGTGACTCTCTCCCTCAAGATGCCATAACAGGGAGCAGAATTCATAAACCATAAAATATTAGCACTATTAGGTTCAAGTTCAGATGATTGGCACGCAGGGATTCATTCCGTTCACACCCATAATGATAAGAGATGTGCTTTAAAAATTTAAGCTTTGCTTTCAAAGTTAGGGGTCATGCTCCTCCTTGTCAGTCGTTTGGTTAACTCCTTTTGCAAATTCCCAGAGGGCTGAAAATGAAGAATATGCACGATCTGATTTTCCTGAAACATCTTATTCACATTAATCATTTCTTCGTTGATTAGGTGTCCCTTCTGTCATATCTGATCTGGCCTAATGGTGCTTTCAAATGGATAATGTGGGAACAAGATGTGTTCTCCGTCTGTCTGAACTGTGCTGCAACACCATTCTGTTCAGCTGACCTGTGGGCAAGTCTCCAAATTACACAATTAAATCACATTATATAATGGAACTGTATGCGGGTGCAACCTGATATGTCTGATAAAACAAAATGAAACTAAAATTACGCCTTGCACCCTTTTATTCACTCCGACTCAGTCTGTTCTCCTTGTTATTATTTCATCTTTCCTGCTGGTTTTGAGTCTGGGAGTTGTCCTGATGAGTAAGAAGTCAAGTATTTACGTTTGCGAAAAGTATGGTTGTCGCAATTTTGATGCAATGTTGCTTAATTGCTGTGCAAAAATCACCATGGCTCATTGAGAACTGGTTAAAAAAAAAAGTTCAGCATTGAAATCCTGATATGATTTCACTCCATCTTTTTTATTTCTTTCCATCTAGGGCTTTAAAATACTTCTGCTTCTACTAAATCCAAAAATTAAAACCCACTGAGCTAAAAGAAAGAGTACAGTAATAAATTAAAGATTTAAATCAAAAGGATGATATTCTGTTTAACATTTTCTGGTTTCACCTACAGTGCGTTCAGTATTATTATTATTAAACCATGTTTTCTGCGATGTCTTCATCGTAATAATGTGTTTGTTTGCTCATTATTAGAGTACATACTTCCATAGAAATATCTGCATAGGTTCTTTTGTTTAAAAGACACATATTTGAAACTGATTTCTCTCCATCTAACTGGCTGGACTGACCTTCATTTATCAACCACTTCAGCTCCTGCAGACAGCTGTGGGGAGAAAACAGGAGAGCCAGTTTGTTTACATCATATCTCAGCCAAGGCCCTCAGGACAAAACGGATGAGGATACTTGCACACTGAAACAGAATTATATGCAGTTGCTCAATCGCCATACAGCCAGACCATGCGACTATCTGCATTTGTTCAGCTTGGGAAGTACCTGACATTTATGATGGGGGTGTCTGGTCTCTCCTTCTGAAAAACACTAAGCCATCTCATATAACCTTTGCCCCTCAAGATCAGTTATTTTGTCTAAAACATTGAAATAACTGTGCAGGACTTCAAGGTCTTAATAAAGTGTTTATATCCTTTGAACATTTTCATATTTTGTCACATGGTGCCTCAATTTATTACAGTGAAAACTTCAGAAACTTCATTGTATGTTAGTGGGATCTTATCTAATATATCAACAAAATGTTCTGCATATATGCAGCAGAAGGAAAAATACAGATTGCAAGAGTGCATTTTTATTTCCCAACCCATTTTTCTCTGCTACTCATAAATAAAATCTACTGTGACCATTATGCATATAGCATAGCTATTTGTTCTGTACTCAACAAATCTGAAGTTTGAGAGTGAAAAGAAAAAAGTTTTATTGACAGAAAGTCAGAAGAAGTTCCATTTGGATGGTATGTTTCACTGCGTGTTGAACACATTTAGAAAAACTGCTTGGCTCAGATGAAAACAAAATGTAAGTTTTTATATGCAAAATGGTACATAAAGGAGAAGTCCTTTATTCTAAAATTCCATTAGAATTTTATGCAATAGAGGCTTGTGATTGTGACCAGCACTCAAGGAGTGTGAATACCTTTTGGAAGGCATTCTAACTCACTTCATTATTTACTGAACATTCCGTTTTAATGTCCCGAAACAAAGTCCACGAGGTTCTAGCACCACCTTGTGGTACTAAATTTTATTGCAATGACAATCTGAACCACACAGATTTGTATTCAGATTTGTCAGTCATGACTCGGAGGCGTTCATTGGTTAACAAATAGGTGTTTCTTTTTCGAACTTTAACCTGGCAAAAACCACTGACGACATGTTCACGGCGAAGTCCCATTGGTTAATCCACTCACACCCACTGTGACGTGACGCCACTGAAAGCCGAGTGGAAGGTGAGAGTCTTCTTACATCCAGTTAGCTTGCTGCTCAGGTGACAACTCCCTGCCGCTACAGCCGTCTTTAAAAGAAGACATGTCGGTGTTTTGTGACGTGCAGCAAGCAGCCCCCGTTGCTGTCTTTAAACTTACGCAGGACTTCAATAACGACCAGTTTCCAAATAAGGTGAACCTCGGAGTGGGAGGTAAGATGCGCGCTGTGAAGCGTTAACCATGGTAACCGTGCAGGGGCATCTGCAGCTGCTGCGTGGCGCAATGATGAGGCGTTTCACTGAATTCTGAGACCTAAAATTATGTCCAGGGACGTCGTCTATAAGTGAGGAAGGGCATAACATTAATTTTATTATTATTTTTTTTTATTTTATTTAAATTTAACGCAGCTCTTACAATGGCAGTCAGAATGCATTTTTACTGCTATGAGTTTTATAATATAACTTTGAGAAATCTTGATAGAAAAAAATAAATAAATAAATAAAATGCGATTTGAAGCGTCCACGAATGTCCTGCAATAACAGATCAGCAATAATAAACCCAAAAAGGGGTGGCGTATGATTAATCAGACCCATTGTGTTCAAGCAGCCTAGTTAGGGAATCATAATTCTCCATTCCCCTTTTATTTTTATTTCTACAGCTTTCGCTATCTTATTCTGGCGTTCTATGAAGTCACCTCTGTTCTCTGACAGAGTCGATTGGATTACTGCGACGTCATCCAGAACACTCCTCTTGTAGGGGTTTAAATGTAATGTCTTCTCTTTTAAAACAAAACAAAACAAAAAAAAAAGATCAATCGCCCCCAGTCCCGAGTACAAGTGTTTCCCGTGTTGGTATTGAAAGAGTAAATTCCTCCTTCAAATGAGTAGTGTGAGAAACATTGTGTGGCTTTGTCATGGCAGGACAAGGCCAGCCTAGTCCCATGATTAGTACCGGAGGCTGAGATCATGTAATCCCCATCCCGTGCAAGACGCACAATGCTGCAGATGGCCAAAAGCTACTGCGCAGCTGGTAAATGTAGGGCACACAGTGTCTGGTGCCACATGCAAAGGGGAGTTATTTACAGAGCTGAAGAAAGTAGTCCACTAAAGTTAAAACAAAATTGAAAATAAATAAAATTTAAAAAAAATTGGTAGCTTTTATTTACTTATTTTATTATCAAGTCATTGTATAAAACGAGAAAAAGAAACTGTCAACATGGTGGAGTTGGTGTAAGCTGATGATCTCTGTTCCTGGGATAAAGAGGTTATTACATGTTGCGCTCCTTATCAGGTGTTTGCTCATACTTTACCTGGCAAAAACACAGAGAGATGAAAGTGCGCACATGTGAGGTGTGTCTTGGAACAGTTATGGGCTGGGATCACCTTTGTTCTGCTGTTCAGGACAGCATGCATGAGGCTGTTCACTTTTTGTTTACTTGCTCTAACCAAAATCATTCATTTCTTTATGCTGAATTCCAATGAACCTGTGAAAACAGTGATATGTTAATTTAAAGTAATATCACTAGATATGTGTGGATGTTGCTTAGTCTGGTTGGAGCAATACAGATTTATTTCTTACAGCCATAAAGTCCCCACGAGAAAATACTCTTTTCCAAGCTTTTACATAAAAACTCAACAAACTAATTGGTCAACTCTGAATGTAGGTTTTTGTTTTTCATTGGACAAGTTGTGTAATTTGTAACTTTACTAGAAGCCCGATGAGTTTAAATTCACATTCTACATTATGTGAAATATTTTGTCAGGAAATATAATTATGTTCCTGTTACCTGCATGGCTTTAATCACCTTTTGCTGAGATAAAGAACCCAAACAAAACAAATACGTAAAATGAATCTAATGGAACACAGAAATTGTAAGCATTTCCCTGTCTATTCTTTTTTATTTTGAATTGTTTTTGGTGTGGGGTAGAGGAGAATTACATAAGAGATTTTTTTTTTTTTAATTTCTTTAACAGCGGTAGCCGTTTTGATTGTAACAGAAAATTAACACATTTTATCTATTAATGCTCAAAGCATGTGGTCGTAACTTCTGTTAGATTCGTCAATAAGCTTAAAAAGAATGTATCAAGTTGGCTACACAATGTTGTTTGATGATGGGATGGTGGAAATTTTAAGTTTCCATGCATTTAAAAAAAAAAAAAAAAAAAAAAAAAAATATTTGGCCTACTCGTCAGTCATTTGGGGGACATGTACAGATTATATTCTAAGGTCATCTGAAATAATGACAAATGTCTCGGTGTCCCGAAGCGTACAGGACCGATGAAGGCAAGCCGTGGGTTTTACCGGTGGTGAAAAAGGTGGAGAAGCTTATCGTTCACGACGACAGGCTAAACCACGAGTACCTGCCCATCCTGGGCCTCCCTGAGTTCAGATCCTCCTCCTCCAAGATTGTACTGGGAGACGACAGCCCTGCCATTCGGGAGGACAGGGTTTGTGTTGTAGAAATTTGTGTGGGGATTTTTATTATTTATTTATTTTTTTTTCAGTTTTCAATCTTTTCACATGTGGTTTGACGGTCTCCTGCTGTTTCGCTCAGGTGGGCGGTGTCCAGTGTCTTGGTGGTACCGGTGCATTGAAGATGGGTGCAGAGTTCCTGAGGCGATTCTACAATGGGAGCAACAACACTAAAACACCCGTCTACGTGTCCGCACCTACTTGGGGTATGTCCGCACATGCTGACATATGAACAATACAGGATCTCACGTTAAAATAAGAACTGAAGCTGCTTGATCTGGAGACAAGCCCCTCATTTGCAGAATTTGATTGGCTTACAGATCTGTGCTCTGAGAATTACTAATGTCCTACTGCTATCGCCTCTGATCAGTGGTCTGTTGCTAGTGAGTAACACCAATAAACCAATCTTCTATCTACAGGAAGCTTTGGCAGTAAAAAAAACTTGTGGTGTAAAACCTGTCCTTACTGTTTGTTCCAGAAAATCACAACGCCGTGTTCAGCAGTGCTGGTTTTGAGGACGTGCGCCCATACAAATACTGGGACGCAGAGAAGAGAGGTCTCGATTTGTCAGGTTTTCTCAGGGACTTGGAGGCAAGCACTTAAATATTACTAAACTTAGATTCAGAGTGGTTACGTTTAATATGAGTTTGCATTGCTGTCTTTCCCTGCAGAGTTGTCCAGAGCGCTCCATCTTTGTCCTACATGCTTGTGCCCATAATCCCACTGGAACGGACCCCTCGCAGGAGCAATGGAAGCAGATAGCTGAAGTCATGATGGTATAATGCTTTAGAAATACACATAATCGGTGCATTGTTTATTTAGTACCACTCAGTGATCTGTCATTTTTCACATTTTACTGGGTAATAATTTGCGTTTTTCTTCCCAGAGGCGAAAACTGTTTGCGTTCTTTGACTCGGCCTATCAGGGATTTGCCTCGGGTAACCTTGACAAAGACGCTTGGGCTGTCTGCTACTTTGTCTCCATGGGCATTGAAATGTTCTGCGCTCAGTCTTTCTCAAAGAACTTCGGACTCTACAGTAGGTAACCAGTGAGTACACGGAGAAAGGTCACACAACGTAAGAACAGTAGTCGTAAAACAAATCTCATGTCCTATTTGAAAAGTGAATTATAATGCTTTGCAAAGGCATTCATTCTTTTCCACATTTTGTCACAGACATGTCACATTTCTATTGGGATTTTAAGATTGATAGAAGTTGTGCATGATTGTGAAGTGAAAGGAAAAGTCTCCCAGGAACTCCATGTTTTACACATTATGTTTTTGCATGTAGGTCAAAATGTTAAATTTTCTTCTCATCTGACCAGAAAACCTTCTTCCTCATGTATCCTGTCTCATTCACAGCTTATGTCAAACTGTAAACAGGACTCCTTGCGGCCTTCCTTCAACAAAATTGTATTTTTTTTCTCCCATTTTACCATAAAGGCCAGATTAAGGTGTAGGAGAACTTTGGCATTCCAAAGTATTGTCTTCCAAAAACCAAATCGCACCTTTCTGAAAGGCAATTGCATTAGGTTATGGGAAATATATCACAGTGATGCGACACTAAACCAAAACCTGTTCTTCTTTTTCAATGCTACTTCTGCTTACCTGTCAGATGAGCGTGTGGGTAACCTGACAATCGTGGCACGGGATGCAGATAACCTGAAGAGAGTTCTCTCCCAGATGGAGAAGATTGTCAGGACCACCTGGTCCAACCCACCGTCTCAGGGTGCTCGCATTGTCGCAATCACGCTTAACTCACCGGAGCTGTTTTCTGAGTGGTCAGTGGAAAAATCTCCTCACAGAATCACTTTGCAAGGCATTTCACTTCAATGGCCAACTAAGTTAATGTTTGATTTTTGGACTCTCCATGTTTTTTAACCATTCAGGAAGGACAACGTGAAGACAATGGCTGACAGAGTCTTACTGATGAGGGCTCAGCTTAAAGCCAAGCTCCAGTCTCTGGGAACTCCAGGGACCTGGGACCACATCACAGACCAGATCGGCATGTTCAGCTTCACAGGCCTCAACTGTGAGTTCAAGAACGTGCTGTCGACACTAAGAACAAAAGGCGAATGTACAGAAGCCTAAGAGGAAAACTATAAACTTCTAATTTTCCTGCTTCTTTGCTTTTATCTTCTGCAGCTAAACAAGTAGAATACATGGTGAAGGAGAAGCATGTCTATTTAATGGCCAGTGGTCGCATCAACATGTGTGGTTTGACCAGCAAGAACATCGACTATGTGGCGGAGTCCATCCATGAGGCTGTTACTACGGTGCAGTAGGATGCTCTCGCAGCTCTCGGCACTTCCAGAGATGGTGGTTCTCCCACAGATTTTTTGTTATCTGTAACAAAATGAGGATTTTGTTTCTGAATTTTAATTTACTGTGTTAAAACAAGTTAAGCAACTCCTGAATAGGGATGCTTCTGTGCAGGTAGTTTTTGTCCTTTCGTACAACGGACATGTTGTTATAAATCACGTTCTTTGTTTTGTTCCACGTGTTAATTTTGTTGTTTGTCTTTGTGTCATCGGAAAAGCTTGTCTGTGTTTTACCACAGTTTCTCGAGCTTCCTTCTTCTCCACGTGTGAAAAAGGTTAAATTGGTCCTTCAAAGGACCAATTTAATTTATAATTCAGCTGCTAAGAACGACTGATGGAAAATTATAGCTGGATGAAACTTCAACTATTGTTCTCAGGAATGCATTTCACTTTTAACTATGTAATTTATTAATACCCTGTGGAATTATAACTATTTTCTTGTTTAAAACCTGTGTGTGTGTGTGTGTGTAGTATTTCTTACCAGTTCCAGTCAGCACAAGCAGCATCGATCAGTCCTGACGGGTGTCGCAACTACAGGGAAATGTGTGCTCAGTCCTACAGGCTCCGTCTTGATATTTCCGATCCTGTCAGGTTCCTGCCTGTTATTGTTGACCCTCCGACTAGCTCTTGTGCAAGAGTTGCTGCTCGAAAATAATACTAATGATCAACCAGCCTGCTATCACATCTCTATGTACAGAACACTTGCAAACAGACTGATAAGCAATTTAATTGAGGCTGAAAGAGTTGATTGGAAGCTGGTTATTTCCAATAAAGACTTATGAGTATTATGTTTGTATTGTTTCTAAATCAGTTGACGAGGGTTATCTTTACAACCTCTCTCTGCACATCGTGTTAAAAATATTGCAAAGTTTGCGTATCGTAACAATTTGGGAAATTAAATTGATAATGCCGAACAACGGGAACAAAAGCAAAAGAATGCAGGAGTAATAGGTTAGTAAATTTATTAATATAATCTCTCATTTAGATCAAATGATATGTTTCTCTACATCTTCATATAGTCATTTGGATTTTACATAGCAAAACCTAACTTTCTTTCTTTTTTTTTTTAAATCCAAAACATTTTTACCAGTCCCAACAAATCTATAAATTCTCTAAAAGCATTTTTATGCCACGTTCAAATCCTCTCTGTCTGAGTCAGCCGTCGGATCAGGACACTTTTACCCCCGAGTGTCCTGCGCTTGCCAGATCACTCCGAGTAGCTTAGCTGTGCAGGATCCTTTGTACTTACACTGTCGTCCCAGGCAGAATGAATTAAATCAGGGAGAGTCTCCAAACATCGGCTGTGTTTGAAGAGGGTTAACAGATGTGGGGAGGGGGGGTCGACTTGACGTTGGTGTGGATTCAGTGGCTTTCATCACTGAAATCTCTGCCTGTGCTCTGTTTGGCAGTGAACCTGGCACGATTTCAAAATACAGATCAGCAAATATCAAACATAAATCTGCTCTTATTTTATTTATTTATTTATTTTAAAATAAACCACCCCATTTCATTATTGCAGTAACGTAGGATTATCTGAGTAAGTTCACTGACATGCCTTTCAAATGACCTCTGTCCTCCTGTGCCTTATTATGAGCTCCTAAAGGAGCCTTTTCATGAAGGTTTCTCTATTATATGAAGGTATTTTTGTGTTAAATGTTAGCCTGCAGTCTTTGTCAGACTTATGAAATCTACTTAGACTAACTGCAGACTTCACTTTCACAGGGAGCTTAGTTTCTTTTTACATTAGCATGCATAAGAGAAACAATGCCTTTGCAGGGTTACAGTACAAGGAGCAGAAACAAACATGCAAGTATACAGTCGCTTCCAAACATATTCATACCTCTTTGCCCGTGCTTTGTCATGTCACAACCCCAGACTTCGATATTTTTATTTTTTTCACTAAATGTTCACTTCATAATTGTTAAGTAAGAGGAAATTTGTTTTTCAATCTGTTTCTAAAGAAATATATAAGGACAATAACAACCAGTTGCATTCAATCCCCTTTATTTTGATACTACTAAATAAATCCAGTCTAACTAATTGCCTTAATTGGTCACCATATATATTTGTTAAAAAAAAAAAATAAATAAACATTCAGTCAGAAACCTCATAGTTGTGCACTTCTTTGAGTTGATCTATCAAATAAAATCTGAACAGGTTCAGAGTTTCTAGTTGTGACATATTAAACTATATTCAAGGGGTGTGAATACTTTTGATAGCACTGCAGCAGCTATCTGTTTGAATCCCCAGATCCACAGATCCCTAAACCCTTTTAGCTTATTAATTAGCTGGTGTATGCAGCTTTAGTGACTGGTACCGATAAAAAAACAATATTAATATCTAAAGCTCCCCTACATTAGGCTATAAGCAGGTGATGAAATTCCCTAGACTCTGTTTTACTGGATGCGATCAAGTCAGGAGAAAGTTGAGGATGTTTGTTGGGTAGAAGTATTGCAGTTGTGCCCATTTGGCTACTTGTTGACAGACGGGAATGTTTTGACGGGAAAAGCAGATGTTTATGTAGAAAAAGCATTTCTGTCAGAAGACAGCATCTGGAAAAGGATGTAATGTGCTGATGAATCTGTGCAATTAAAGCATTTTTTTATGACTTGCATTATTTTCGTATCACATACACTGGCAATGTTGACACTTTTCGTATAGATGTAAACTAAAGAAACTTTGCTCTCTTTTTTTTTGTTTACTTTTACCTGATTTCTTTACAATCAGACTAAGAATTGGCAATTTTATGGCTTTTTTAAGAAGCTATGTGTAAATTGTGCTCCTGTTTGGTGGCCTTTTCTATTTCGCCTTGTGTTGTCAGTTGTGCTGGAAGTAGTCGGGCCCCTGGTTGGCAACATCATAAGCTTCTTTCGCAGTCATTTTCAGAATGTGGAAACTACCACACAGTATCAATAATAATGAAAAAAATTATTACCAAACACTTTTTTTTGTTTGTTCAAGTAAACCCTGTTTCATACTTTGATGTTTTGGTATTTCAGTATAAGGTATTTCATTGTAAATATGCCCACTATTAAAAGGTAATATGGAGACGATTTGCACCAAGAAAGTGGATAAAACTGAATGAAGTCTGCTGAAAGAGTTAACTTGTCGGATGTGTTGTTAAAGTATGTCCTATCAAGTTCTTTTTTTTTTTTTTCCAGGCAAAAAGAGGGCAGGATGTATCCATGGGGTCCTGAGGATTTATAAGTGGGTGAAGAAGAGTTGAACAAGTTCAAATAACTTTTAGGTACGCAGGGTGTCCAGCGAATAACAAGAGGAAGGGTGTGCATGATTTATCCCTCCTCCTCAATTTTGCTGGACTAGCTTGTTACCGATGGCTGCTCTGACCCCTCCTCCTCCTCCAAACTCTTTTCTCCTTCTCGAGACTTTTTCCTCCTCTTGTTACCTAGAAACAGAGGAGAACATGGTAATCTGGCACAGCCGGTTGACATACCTGCATTCTCCAGATGCCGCAGCAGAGATTAAGCGTAATATTCAATTTTTGCATCTGACTCAAACTGGGGCGGAACTCAGCCGAAGCCAAAAATGACTGAATTATTTCAGAAAAAAATTTGTCACAAATCTGTGCCAGCAAGAACAGCTGCATTTGGAGGAGCTGCTCGACAGGAAGTAGTGGGCTGCTTTACAGGGACACCACACGTAATCTGTTGCTAGGAGACGCTCGGGACTATTGCTGCAGCTGACAGAAAAGTTCAGGCACATCTGACAGCGTGTGTGGGTGAGCTGTGGCACCGGCGCTCACGACAAGCCGCTCACTCACTCAGTTTACGCAGGAGCTTCTTTCCAATGTTCTCCTCTGAGCTGGACAGGGACAGGGAGCTGATGAAGGGGGAGGTGGACGGCTCCGTAGGCACATCTGCAACAAACATGAGAGATTTCCTCATTAAATTAAATCTCACACAGGTGGGGGAAAAAAATGCTCAAAATTACTTTAACTTAAAGCAGTATTACACATACCAAAGATGTATTACATGTATTAGTGGAAGTAGCTGTACCACCTCCACTAATGTTACTTGGGTAACACATGGGTAAAGCTTGTAATGTAGTTTTAAAAAATTGTATCCGACCCTGAAGTAGTTAACCGAACTTATATACTGAGTTTTAACCATGCTGACTAATCAACTTTTTTTCTTTTTAAGCTGCAATCACAAATCTGCAGGTCAGTTTGCAATTTATTCTTGAGTTTCTTGCTCAGTCGTTCGCCAAAATGGCGGTAGAGGAACCTGGAATCGCTCCAACAACATTCCAGCTATGCAGACCTTTCCCATCATATTAAAATAATTGTCAATACATTTTTTTTTTCTAATTTATTTTCAAAGTGAACAATTTAAACAATAACCTTTCTCCATCTGGAGCTGCTGCCTAGCGGCTGGTTCAGAGCGAACGGCGCCAAAGAGCGCGGACGAATGCGTACGGGCGGAGCAAAACACAGTGGGCAGCTTCATGGATGAACCGGAAAATAAATTTCCCGCCATCCCGGTCGCAACAAACGGGTGGTGGAGCACTTCGTGGCGGAACATAGCTGGTGTGTGTTTTTCTCCGTGTGACGAAGGAGCCAAATCCAGTTGTACGCATGGACACAAATAAATGGCCGGGTAAAGTGAGAGTTTATCTAATAAACTGATTTAAGATGAATTCATAAACCATAAACTGTAGTATAGACATTTTTAAGAAGTGCCTTTGTGAACCTGCTGCTTTTTTTATTTATTTTATTTTAGATTTTTGGAAAATTGTTGTCCAGGTTAACTTAAAAAGTGAGCTATCATTGTTACAAGTTAATTTTATAAACTACAAAAAAGTAATTGTGGGTATGCACAAATATGAGTATTTGGGTAGATGTTGATATCTGATATCGATACTGCTGTTAAGGCAGTATTTCATTTAATCAAAAAAAATTTTTATTGACTTACTTGATTAATCTTCAGAATGATCGATAGATTACTCGATTACTAAAATAATAATTTACAACACCCCTGGTGCTAACTGGTCTTAAATGTACATTTTCCGATGTACTTAATTGCACTGACTGAGACATTTCAAAGATAAAGCACAACCAAAGCTTTTATCCCTCACTCAACCTAAAAATCACGGGCTTCAAAATAAACCATTTATACATACAGATTTTGACCTCTGAGGGTCAGCAGCCCGCTCACCATTGTCAGCAGAACTTTCCGGTCGGTCCTCGTGGATGTAAGGAATCTCATCCATGCGAAGGAACACTGTGTCATTTGGACTCCTCTGCCCATCAGATTTGCTGCCTGTTTGGAGGGAAGACGGTTCAGTAAAAGAGATGCCAGTAAAGCTGCAGGTCGTTTTAGACTCCGCCTGTAGAGGGAGGTAAAGAACCTGACATTTACTATTTAATGTACTTTTGTATAGTCCAGTCAAATATTAAATATAAGAGCAGAAGATTTAGGATTAGAGACTAAAATTTCCATTAGAGAGAGAGTTGTAGAAACTAATTGTTCTTCTAAGCTAGGAGTCAATCGCATCACTTTTATTTTTAAAGGCAAAATATATGTAGATTAATATTTCTTCTTATCTTTTCGCAAGGGTTTGTACTTTTTCTTTCTAGTTTATGTTGGTTTAATGTTTAATTTAATGTACTTCTTGCTCGTAGTGCAATATTTTCTACTTTGCTCCTCAATTTTCCTTTAAGACACTGAATTGAATATGAATAGGGCTGTATGAATAAACTTGCCTAGCCTACAAATATATTAAAAAGAAATGACTTCTGGACTGACATTGCCTCCATTATCTTTACTTCCTACCTTTTTATTTTATTTCTTTCTCTGAGTTGAATCATTGCAACGTAAAGCAGGCGAGGAACTCACGAACAATGCGGTTTCTCTCGTTGAGCTGGGAGGTGCTGTGAAGGCCGCCGTATGGATGGAGGTGTGCAAAGCGCGCCAGCCCCAGTCGAGTGTGTGCGCTCATGAGTGGGAGAGCGATGCTGTTTGAGCGAGCCTCCGGGCCCGGGGGTCTCCCTTTAATGTCAGGGTCCACGGCATCGGGGGTCTGAGGAGTGCTGTCCATCCGGGTGGCTGTCAGTGCGTTCTGGTAATGGTTCTTGCTGATCTGCGCCACGCAGAGAACAACTATTATCATTATGTTTGCATGCATGGCTGCCTGTACATACTCTCGAGCCAAGGCATTGACTGAAATCGGGCCCATATTTCCAGAACATGAAGACTGGGTTAAAAGAGAGGGCATGTCCGCCACATGAAGCCAATATAGTCCTGCTTGAAATGGAGCTCAATTATCCTTGGTGATTAGGGGAAAGAGGCTGTGGGGAGGAAAGACTGAGGGACAGGATGTCTGCGTTAAGTCAAAATCCACGATTAGGACGTATCAAAGGCAAATTCTGCAAGCAGGGAGGCAGTGCACATTATTCAAAATTTAGGGGAGCTTAAAAATGTGGTTTCTTGCTCATGATCCTAAGTTATTACCCTTAATGTACAGGAAATTTGAGATTTAATTGAGGATATAATGAAGGGAAAATTGAGGTTTACTTTAGTGAATAGTAATAGTGTTTATTTTCTTGTGTTTCTGTGTTTTGCTTAAAGCCCTCGGACCTTGATGATCTGCAGGTCTGTGAGTTGTCGCACTGAGTAGTCTGGTAAATAGGCCCCTCCGCCCGCCGTGAGCTGCCCAACGCTGCCCCCGCTCAGCAACGAGTCCGACTGGTTCAGGCCGCTGCTTCGGGAGCTGTATCTGTGGGCTGCAAAGAAACGCAGCAGATGTGCATATAAGCCGCGTCTTGTTTTCATGCTCTGACTTGAGTTTGTGCACAAGCAACTACGATCCAGCCATTGATTATCCTCGGCAGCGTTGCACCCTAGACAGATCGCCAGTCCATGGCAGGGCAATGAAATGAGAATTTTCAAATAATTTAGAAATATATATTCATATTACAATGCAAATAATATCTAGACCCTTCTGCTGGTATTTGTTGAGAGCACTGAAACTGCCAGTCTCTGTCTACCAAAAATATTCAAACTCTCAACATATTCATCCTTCCAGAACCCATTTCCATACTTTAGAGGAAAAAACACCCCACAAAATGATACTGCTACCAACATTTTGTAGATTTCTATGTCAGATTGCATTGTTGAGGTATACCTGCCCGATTATGATTTGTCTCCTCCTCTTGTCTCTCTTAGCAGACAAGATTCAGGAACTCCTGAAGAGTGATTGAGGTTCGTTTGTTTTTAAGCTTTTAAATCCTGCTGAAATACTCCTGCATCTGTGCATTTTGCCTGTGGTGTCTGCCATGCTACCGGAACGTTTTTCTCAACATTTTCTTAGCTTTTAAACCCACATCTAGACAGCTGATGGTAAGGGAAGGTGGTCTCCTCTTAATCCTGGTCCCAGAAATATCTATTTGCATCAGTTTGTGATCTTTAAGGATACACAATGCTTAAATTTAGTTAGCAGCTAAGCGCGCCTTAGTCATTGGAAACATTTTGTCAAGTTCATTTCAAGGAAGTGAGTCAGTCAAGCAAACGCAAGAAAAACTGAAGATGCGTCTCGGTTTGGACGTTGTCCACCAGCATGTGCTTGAGTGAGAAGTTTTCAGCGCATAATCTCCTAAAATAGTACTTTTTTTAATATTTAGCAGGAGCTTACAAATAGCATTAGGCACAACTTGAGGATCAGACATTTAAAATGAGCTCAAAACCTCCACAAGAGATCAGAGGGAGAGCGTCTGTACGGCGGGATTTCTGCTTGCTTCGCAAGTCTTAGCTGGATTTCATATAATCTTCTGCAGGTCGTGTCCTTCCACTGGGAAATTCTCTAAAAACACTTCCCTTAATTACTTTCTTCCCACGGCTTCTGCTGCAGCGTCTGCGGCCCGACAGACGCTGGGTGGCATTAAGACAGGAAAAAACATCCTCTGCTATTGCCGCAGTCTTTTGCCAAAGTCTGCTTTCTGCTGCTTTTATTATCGCAGGTTCACTGGAACATGTTACTTACCAGTTGGCAGTGGCGGGATTAGCGCTGGCATGCCGTAGTAGGAAAAGGCTCCGTTTTCAAACCGAAGCGCTTCCTTCCCTATCTCCACCTCCACACGTCCCTGCATCAACAACACGTCCACGTAGATTAGGCCAACGCAGTGCGTTTATTCACGCGGTGACGGTTTATATTAGTCAGCCGGCTGCGCTAGCGCGGAAGTGAACGTCACCTGCAGAATGAGGATGAAGTAGTCAACTGGTTTGTTTCTCTGATAAAGGTAGTGTTGAGGAGCGTGTTTGTTCTTGGGGTCAAACTTCAGCTCCTGCACGACACTCGGGTGTTTGATGAGGCGCAGCAGGATCTTGTCCGACAGGTGGCACAACCTGAACGGCTCCACTTCTGCAAAGCAAATTCAGACAACTGCGCGTAAAGCAAGAGGCAAGCACCTGGTTTTAAGCGTCTTTTCTTTTCTTGCTGCGTTACATATTACCTGCAGCTAAGAAACGGTGCGTGGCGAGCAGCAGCTGGGGAGAAATCTTCACCTTCAGCTCATTTTCTCCTAGCTTGAAGATAGAGAAATCCTGTTGCTTTCTCTCGTGGTGGGACACTCGTCTCTTGGTCCGATTGTCAGCTGCGAATCATAATTTAGTTGCGTGCTTTAAAAAGATTGCAGCCTACGTTGCGGATTTATCGAGAAAAGCACTGCAAGAAAAGCTGTATAACATTTACATCTGTTGCTTCTGAAAGCGGGAGTTTTCTTTTTTTCTTTTTTTTTTTCTTGACGCTTCAAGCCGCAGAAGCATTTCTCATGGTAGCAGCAGTGAAGCCGGGATTAGATATGAATTGAAGTGTGTTTGGCATTTAAAGGCCTCGCTGTCGAGAGCTTTTCCAGCCAATTAAAAATGAGCGGATTATGGGGCTTATCACTGAGCCGGGGTCATTTATTTGCACTAATTAATTATGTATCAGAAAGGAGCAGGAAAACTCAGCCAGGGGGAGGATGGAATCAATAATTTGATTAGCAAATTTAGGGGTTGTGGGGAAGTGGAGGGTCCAGTCATGAAAATAACATGAGCTTGAATTGAATGACCCTCTGAGAGTGACCCATTGTTTCATGAGTGCCTTTAAAAGCAGTCTGCGTTCCCACGTGATTTATTGAGTGAACCTGTAGTCAGGAAAGTGATTGTAACTGGTTTGGGGGATGAAAAGGTTGCAACAGTAACTTCAACCAAGGTGTGCAAAACATACAACATTTCATACAACTTGAAGTAGATGAAGAGCAACCCACCTTCCACTCCTGTCTGCTAAGAAAGGTCAACGAGTCTCTTGTTTCCGCTGCATTTATCTGAAGGCATCGCCAGAACTTTATGCAGACGCCACAACCTGCCTGAATATTGTTACTGACCTCGTCCATTTCTTTGTGACCCACATCTTCTGATAGTCACTTTTAGCAAGATGATACACCTCGTCACAGAGCTGTCATTTTGAATTGGCTTTGTGAGCCAGACAATGAGTCCTATGTCCTCTGATGGCTTCCACAGTTACCAGATTTCAATCTCATAGTCTATTCAGGACTTGGTGGAGTCGGAGATTGGCATCACAGGTGTGCAGATAACAAATATGCTGCAGCTGCAACATGCCATCATGCCAACATAGACCAGACACTTGGAAAGGATTTTGCCACCTTGTTGAAATCTAATGTCACTAAGTTTTGAGGCAGACGTGGTCCAGTCTGCTACTAGCGAAGTGTATCTAATGAAAACGCGAGGGGGGAATATTTTTCATGTGAGAAGTGGGAACAATAAAACAGCACTAATAACACTGTAGTAACTGTGAATCTGAAAGTGTTTCTACGCACTGTACAGGTCTGTCTCATCCACAATCTCAGACTTGATGATTTCTTCGATCACATCCTCCAGTGTTACAATGCCCATCACTTCGTAGAAAGGGTCCCCCTCGCCTTCGCTGTTCACCCGCTGCACCACGGCCAGGTGAGACTTGCCTGCATTTGTCAAAAAAATAAATAAATAAATAAATAACAGAGGGAAACGTTTTCAGAAAGTGGAGCCGAGCTAAAAACTGCTCATGCAATGGGGCTGGGGAGGCAGCGTCACTGGATTAAAAATAGCTCTCAGTCAACAGCCTCCAACTGGTCAAGATGAAAATCAACACAGACTGTCGAGACAACAAGAGCATGTAAGAAGGGAATCTACTTTAGAGGTCGAGTTTTGAATAAATTCAGCGCCAGGCCCGTGTTTACGTGTTCTCGGGCTGGGCAGGCGATCGGTCCGGAGACATTTTGGCAGTTTGTAAGACCTCAACCCGCTTATGTAAAACGCTGAGATTACACAATCCGACTGATGATGCCCGCATCTGTCAAATTAACCGCCTTTGCCTTTGCTGCTGTCACCTCTGCAAACACAATGCTGTGTGCACTCATGAGCAAACCTCCTACTCCAAACCCCCCCACTCACAACAAGCCTGCGAGACACAGTGACACAACTGGCCTGCAGCGTCCCTGCGTCTGCAAACCGAATGTGACAAGAACTCAATGTTGCCACAACCTTTGAACATCACAAAGAGAGAAAATCAGGACAAATGTCAGAGGCAACAATTTTTCATGTTTTTTTTTTTTATATATATATATATATATATATATATATATATATATATATATGCTGCTTCAATGTAGACATTCAAACTTTTATGTGTACTTCTTTGGAAAAAAAAATAAAAAAAAAGTCGGCTTGGTAACTACTAATGTTACCTAACCAAATTTACAACGTTATTTGGACACAGATTTCATGAAACAGTCTCCAGCCTTACTTAGAAGCTCAAACTGCAAGAGACAGGCTGATTTAGGGGATCGCTGCCAGAGGATAAAATGAATGTTTTAATCCAGTCCAACAAGAGGGGAAAAAAAAAAAAATCAGGTTGACTGACAGGCACCTATCTTCACACATCAGACTGTGGCTGTGTGAGATTAGCTGAGACAGCAAGGCTGCTCTCAGAGCTCAGGTCAGCGTGTCTGAAGAGCGCAGGTGATGCAGAGGAGGGTTTGTTCTCAGCAGCTGATGTTCCCAGCAACCGCATTACATCATTCATGTGTTACATAATACTCTTGCAGAGCGACACAAACCCGGCATGCTCACGCACGCAGACACACATGCCCGGGGTGAAAATGGGTCCTCTGTGAATGTTCTTTTCACAAATGCTTCTGCTCCAGCAGTTTCCCAGACTCCTGCAGACTATTTTGGAAAATCATCTGTTCTTTTAGGTTGTGCTTTTTTTTTTCTTTTTTTTTTGATAAATTTTCTGCAAAATAACACTTATAAAGAGGAGGAGATGCTTCAAAAGGTTTATGGATGTGTGCAAATTAAACAACTAGCGGAAAAAAATTGAGTTCAAACTAAGTTGTGTATATCTCTAAGCTGGATTTGGTCTAACAGAGTTTCAGTTGTTTTATGTATTAAAATCACTCATGCTTGAAAAATCTCCTTATAAAAGTCAAATGTTTAATGAAACAAAGTAACAGCAATGCCACAGGAAAAGTTAAACTGAAAGTAAATAAAATCTGATGATGATTTATGCACTGATGGATTAGTAGTAGAAATATAAAATATATATAAAAAACACTGATATGTGTAAAACGGTCATGTTTCAGATATTTTATACATCTCAAATAAAATGTAAAATGCCTGTATTTTTAATAAACTTTTAATCCAACATCCCTTTCAGGAATTGTTTTTTACAGTTGTTTGCACTTTTTTTTTGCTGTTTCATACTTATATATATTGTGGGAATGCTTCTTGCTAACACATTTTGGAATCCAGTGTCTTTTACTCTTATGAATACCTTTGAATACCTTTGTATTTAAATCATACATTTATGTTTTACTGCTTTTTGCCCCAGTTAAACCTCTTTTTTTTACTATTTCAAACTTTTAAATGGAAACGTTCTATTTTAACAAATGCTTATTCCAAAAAAATAAAAATTAAAAAATGGCTATATATTGTATGTAACTCAGTCAATCTAACCTGAATTCAAATTGAAATGGTTTCCATATAAATTGGATGGTGTTTCACCCCTAATGCATAAGTCTTTTCTGTGTTAACAGTGTCAGGCTTACAAGTTTTAGTGAAAGCAATCCCCCTAACTGAGCTGTTGGGGTCGTTAATGGGTCTTTTAGGGTCACATAAATCACTTCCCACACTTCACCTGGTTCAAGGTTTCGTCAGCAGAAGTCCAGTTTCTTTTTAAGTAGTTAGAACAGTGGTTCTTAACCTTTTTTGAGGTACCGCCGAACCCCTGAGGTTCGATCGAACCCAGGTTAAGAACCACTGAGTTAGAATATGAATTGAACCTGATTGTAAAGTGCCTAGACATGTCATCTGTTGAAAGTTGGTGCTTGAATTGAGTTTAGCTTAAGTTTACATTATGTAGATATGTTTAAAATTCCAAAACATCTGACGTAGAAGTCAAAACCATCTAGAGTTCATTTAACTGTGACAGACACATTACATAAACTGTTATTCAGGACTGGTGCAACTATGCATTCACTTACATTCAGCGTTAAAAGTTATCCAGTCTCAAACTGTAACATTTACCAGAGAAAATGGAGAGTTGTTTTCTGAGGAACAACCAAACACACCGTCCTTGTCTCATGATGGCATTGCTAAAATTTTGGAGTTCTAGTGGCAACAAACCATCGGCAGCAGATTCAACGCCAATCTGCATCAAAATATACTTTGAATCTTTCAGTCATGCGTTTTCTAGTCTTCCACCAACATACAGTCTATGTCTAGTTGTCAAGCAGGTTTTAGAAATAGAGAACTACATAATTTACGCATGATTGGCCTGTCAAGACAGTTAGTATTGACAGCCTAACTGTCAAGACTTGTCTTAATTTAAAATAGCTGCAGTGTTTAATGCAAACACCAGACACATGGAAAGGCAAGTTTATTTCCACTGACAAATTTCAATAAAAATCTATCTTAAACTATATTTTACGTGCAAAGTTTCAAGCTTTCATTAGGTGCCATTGTTTCTGAATATAGCCATTAAAGATTTAAACATGGTGCTGAAACTGAAACTGAACACACCTAGTGCTTAACCTGTGAAGCTGAGAGGAAACAAAAAAAAAAAGTTAACGTTCCTGCAGATGTCTGTTCATGCTGTCCTCACTTATGCTTTTTTAAATTGCTGATGGCATTTTCATTCTCCGCTCAAAGCAACATCCCGAACCCTGCTCAGCGAGACATCCTTACGGCTTCCAGCCAAGCTTCCTGAACAGCGGGAAGTGTTAATCCTTGAGAGAACAGAGAGAAGCTGGAGAGAAGAAGAGCAAAAGGTTGCGGCTGAATTTTTCATGAAAGGATTTGAAAAGCACAGTGGGTTATAATTTAAGCATACTATAGACGTATAAAGGTGAATCTGGACTTTGCCTTCCATAACTCTGACATTCACACAACCTGAATCATCACAGGTCGTAGGTCAACCAGTGGGGTCATCATGTAAATGTTGAGCTGACCTCTTGCCCTTTTAAGTGACAAACTGTCAAAACTGGACGGTGTCATCAATCAAAATGTTGAACTCTGTTAAACTAAAACAGACTTGCAGTGTAAGGCAAATGGTTTCATATCATTTGAACTTTTTTCAGATTACAACCACAAATTTTAATTGCATATTATTTGGGTTTCATGTGACAAACAGGCCAACACAAAATAGTGGGTCACTACGCAGGAAGTAGTATGCATGGTTTTCTAGCTTCCAAATAAAAACCTGATGTGTGGAACAAACGTGTAAGTAGCTCCCATCAGTCAACACTTTGTAGAATCACAACAGTTTGCTGCAATTATAGCTTCAAATCCAGCTGTACTGCAGATTCTCAATTTTGACTTGTATGCATTTACCTATAAGCTTATAGGCCCAAAGGTTCAATTTTGGTAACATCTTGCACAGAGATACCTTTGTTGACTTCTTGACTTTCTTTTTGAGTAATGCTTTTCCAGACCGGCCTGTCAGCTTTGGGGACAGCCAGGTAGGTTTGAAGTTGTGCTGCGCTTTTTCCATTTTCAGATGACTGATTAAGCAACGCTTAGTGAGACGATCAAAGGTCAAACTTCTCCATATCTTTGCCCGTGCCCTGCCTGGTGTGTTCCTTGGTCTTTATGAAGCTGTTTGTGTTATCCAACAAATATGCAAACCCTCTCACAGAACAGGGGGCAAAAAGATCCAGGAGTGCCACATTTTCTCAGCTTTTCATTCAAATTTTTTTAGAACCAGGTAACACTTTATTTTATACTTCATCGTTATTACCTACCCTGTGTTTGTCTTTCACACAAAATCCCAAAGAAGTATTTTGCAGTCAGTGTCTGCAGAGTTCAAAGGGTATCAATAATTTTGCAAGGTGCTTCAACATTGTAATCCTTATGTAACAGTTGTGCCTGTAGCTTCTCATCATCTAAATTTGATTTGATGCTGAAAGTGGAGCAGCATGAATTGCTTTCTCCAAAGCGCTGATTCTAAATGCTCAGTGTTATTTTCAAGACTGACTGGAGTATCTAAGACATGTTTGCTTCAAAGTGAACAGATGCTATCACTGTCAGAGGCAGCGTGTCACTATCAGTCAGCGTTGATATTTTTTTAGGCAATGGATCTGAGTCACAGAAATACGTTGAAGTTACAGGACAGTGAAGTTTGCATTTTATTAAACTTATTTTGGACGGTTGAAAATGTGTGTCTTGTTTGCTTTCGTTGCAGGCAAATGTTGCAAATCAGCACATTTTACCACCATACAAAAGTTGTGCCACCCTTGAGGCAACACCTTCCATCAAGCATTTAGGTTGTCTATAGTCTACCAGACAGTTTATTATATTTTTATATACCAAGAAGTTCCACTTCTGTCCTCTTATTCCGCTAAATGTTTTCCCAAAAGTCTTGTGGATCATCAAATTTATTTTTGGCAAATGGTGAAATGATTCATTTTGCTCAGCTCTGGTTTCGGCAATTGCAAGTATCTTGTGGAAACTGTTTTTGTCCAGTTTCCTTCTTATTTTAACTGTGACTGTTCATAAAAAAAATTGGCTTATCATTTAATTATGTTTACTAAGGCTATGCTTGTCCGATATTAACATTTGTTTGATGATTATAAAAAACTTAAATGCAAGCAGAAACAATTCTGTGGAAGGGAAATAGTCTTTACACAGCATTGTAGACGAGTGGGGCTTTTAGTATTGTGAAAAGAGGACAACAAAAATGAGGAAAGCGGCAAGATGTGTTTCAGAGGGTTGTTTTGAGAAAATGACTTATATCACTCATCAAATTCTTAAGACAACGCTGTTACGGTTCTTTGTATTTTCTAACCTCTGGCTGAACCATATTCACATTCTCACATTTCACATATGGCTTTCAGTGTTCTGGGGATCAAAGTGTTTTTCTGGCAGATCCACTTTAAACCAATGAACTGATGTATACGTTTACTTCTGCGAGGAAAATGTAGTTTTTAACTGCATGTCACTTCAAAGCACAGTTAACTCCTAGGTGGCAGAATGTCTCCCTGAGATTGCTCCAAACCATGTGGCGCCTCACGCACTTAACACTGATTTCTCACTCATAAGTCATGCAAGTTCTGGACATGTGAAAACACAAGACACAGGGGGAGGTTTGCAGACTATTTCCACAGACAAGACCTCTTTAGGGGTCTTAAAGTTGGGTTACCTCTCTTGAATTCCTCCAGCATCACATCTAGCTTGGTGTCACTGAAGACGCAGTGCATGGGATGCTTGTAGAACTGCGTGATTGTTTTCAAGGGAGTGCAATCGTCCGGATCCACGAAGGCCAAGTCTTTCACGAAAAGGATGTCCACAATGTTGGACCTGTCGTTCTCATAGACTGGAATTCGGGTGAAGCCGCTCTGCATCACGTCGGACATGGTACAAAAGTCCAGGACTGCGTCTGATGATAGCATGTAGCAGTCTGTCAGAGGGGTCAAGACATCCTCCACGGTTTTGGTCCTCAGCTCCAGGGCTCCCTGGATGATGTTCAGCTCCTCTTTGACCAGATCATGATATGGATCCGTGACGCGCAGCATGGCCACCAGCTTCTCCCTGGTGTAAAAGCTGCTGATTTCCTGGTGCAGCATGATGTCCAGGATCTTGGACACCGGGTATGCAATGGGGAAGAAAATTAGCATCAGCAAACGGGTGGCGCACAGAGTCTTGGAGGCGATGGCGAGGCTGTGCCTGGACGCAACGGAGTGGGGTAATATTTCTCCGATAAAGAAGATCCCCAAAGTGCAGGAGGTAGTCGAGAGTGCGGTCATTCCCAAAATCTGGCACATCCACACCACAAAACACGTATTTGTGAGGACGTTGCCCAGCACCACAGTGCAGAGGATGTAGTTCCCATGTTTACGCACGGATTCTATTTTCCATGCGTATTTCTGCTCCTTTTCTGTGCCGCTGTTCTGCAGGACCCGCAGCTCCACGGGGTCAAGAGCCAGCATGCTGATGTTCAGCCCGCTGCACAGGGCAGATAGCGCTAATAAAAGCACAGAGACCCCCGCTTGGAGCCAAACATCTGGCTCTGGAGGTCTCTCCACCACAGCCAGCCAGAAGTCTTTGGTCCTGAAGTGCTTCCATTTCACTCCGTCAAACGCACACATGGAGTAGTATTTGATCACCTCATCTTTGCGCAAGTCTTTGGCCAGCAACTCAAGCAGAACAGAGTTGTGACTTGAGGTGGACCTGAAGGAGCCCAGCAGTTCTATGTCGGAGCTCCGGGAGCTCTCCTCCTCACACGGGTCCCCCTTGGAGCGGAGTCCCCTCTCCGCATCCTTGCTGCCGCCGCTCGGCTCCTCTATGAAGGCGATCCACGGAGCTGCAGGTGCGGCGTCAGGTCTCCCACTGATGTTCGCGCTGTTAGGATGCTCGGAGTAGTAAACCCTCAGCGTGAAGCGAGCCCCCTCGGTCGCCCTCAAAATCCCGTCCTGCACGGACAGATCCCCGCTCTGAGTGTCTTCGGGGCGGACGCAGAGCAGCGCCACCGTCGGGGCTGGCAGAGAGGAGAGGGTCACGGTGAGAAAGATGAGGGAGAGCCGGCGCGGACGCAGGATGCAGCAGAGAGCATCCGCAGCATCCACAGCCATGGTGCTGAATGAAGGACGTGGGAGAAGTAGGTCACGTGGTGTGCGGATGGGATGGATGGAGCAGCTGGTATGTTGCAGAGGGAGACAGAAGGGGGGAATTCAGAGAGGGGAGGGGAGACTGAAACATAAATGACCAATTCTGACGTATGCTCGACTTGCTTTCTGCCGCTTTTCCAAAAATAGAAAGGGAGAAGCCCTGACATAAATAATGAACGCGATTCAGCACTTAGCCTGAAACTGGGCTGGGCTGCCGAAGGAAAAAAAAAATAATTGGCGTAGAAATTTAAGTAAGAATGCAAGGACAAACAAAAATAAATAAATAAATAAATAAATAAATAAATAAATAAATAAAAATGTTGCAGCAACAAAGCATGTGTATTTAAAAATGCTATCTTACAACTATCCACGCTGCAACCACTAGATGGCAGTATTTCTCCTTGTTTAGATTTGACCCGCTATCCAAAACGCTGGGTAAAATTTGCTTGCTAGAGTTCAAGTTCAAACTCGAGGCATGTTTGATTTAAATCTAAAAGCTTTATGTGTTTGACATAAATCAATGCTTCAAAAATGCGGAAAGTTTGCTCATAACGAATAAGGGCGCAGAAGGAAGAAACATTCATTTTGTGTCCTGTAAGTTCATTACATTGTCAGAATCTTTATAATCACTGTTTTATTAGATGGCGAGCAGAAGAAGCGCACATGTCAGGATCATAATTATTGGCATCTAAGTTTAACAAGAGTGCCAAACATACCAGTTTAAATGTATGAAAAATAGCACTTGTTATTCTTAGCAATTATTCCGTTAGATGTGATGGCTTTATGTCGAACATGTTCAGACAGTACGTTTAAGTGCTTGTACAGCCATATAAATGCAACATATCCAAAAAGCAGTAAAAACAAAACAAACAAAAGAAAAAGAAACATCTTAGCTTTAAAAAAAAAGCCAACCCATTCTCCTCTACATCAAAATTGATCTATTTATTGTCTTCCTACTTCTACCTCAACTCAAACCTCATACGCATATGCAGCTCTATTTTCAAATATGCCAATGAACACAGTCATGGGAATACACACAATTAGATCATATAAATCAACTGGAGACGAAAACTACTTAAATACCCTCGTGTCTGCACTACTAGAAAATCAAAACCATGTTCAAAATTAAATGCTTTTTGTACTGGTTCTTGTTAGGAAGAGGCTCTGTCTCTGTAAGAATCCAGGAAAACAAAAACTTTGTAGTTTTCTCGGAACCAGCGCCGTTTAATATATATATCATCGAGGTAGCAACGGTAAGATTTGAGTTACTATAACACAATTTTATTATTTCTGAGTTTTAAAAAAAAAATGTCCGCGTAAATTTTGTAATTTTCTTTCCTCCTTTATTTATTTATTTATTTATTCCGTTCATATTTCAACCATAGTGATGAACAAAAGTGAAGTTTTCAGCTTCTTGAGCTCCGCGGAGCAAAAATCGAGTGGTGTCATTTAATGCTCCATATTATCCCAATCGGCTTCTTATCATGATCTAGATTTTTTTGTAAATTTATTTATTGGATCTGGATTTATATGAGAGTAAGGCAGAAATTAGTGTCCCTTGGGATTAATCAGTGGATCACCGGCAGGATATGGTGTCACCAGATTATAGGTACTCCCGGTTGTAATGTCTTTGACAACTTATTCAACGCAAAAAAAAAGAAAAATAAAAAAAATTTCTTTGGATGGACCGGTCTGCACAGAACTCACCAATAGAGAAAGAAAAAAAAAACGGGAGGGGAAAAAAAAAACCTGTAAAAATCCCGGACCATGCAGGCTATTCGTGAAAATGGTAGTAAAAAATCTGCACATTTTCCTTGTAAACGTCCTGAATGTCTTTCATAAATACCAGAGGAGATGCATCCATACCCGAGCATATACAAAAATGTCATACAGCAAATTTACACAAAAAGCATTTGCTTTATATGTACTAATAAGTGCGCTTATCATACGGTGTAAAACAACAGAAATCAGTTGAAAGCAAGATCTCAAGGGACGAAATTAGGTCGACTTTGTTTCTTTTCTTCTTCTTTTTGCGCTTGCACAATAATTTTGTAGCAAGCTTATTACAACAAATTGGAGTGCTACAGTAGAAATATTCCGTAACTTTCTCGATCGGGATTGTTTTATTATTGTCTGTTTCACTGAATGAATGAATTCAGCCAATGAGAACAGAAGAACCCCAGCCATTCTCCTAAGGTTCCCAAAGCAGATCCCAATCTAGGAAAAGGGAATCCACCTCGAAGAATAAGATTGTGCAGAATCTAAATGCTCCCCCCTCACGCCCTCGAGCACAACCTTTCTTTTACTAGCAGCCACTTGAAGGCAGATTTAAAACCTTGTAAAGGGTCGAACAGAGTAGAGCTTTTTTGTTTATAATGTGTTTTGAAAGTTGACAGTTGAAACAGAGCTGATGAATAAGCAGCTCCTGTGTGTGACAAGTAAGCTTACACCCACTGGCCTTTGCTTTTCTGCAGATCCGTTGTGCGTCTCAGCTCGTAAAAGGCCGGTTAGATGAAAAATAGCATTTGTTTTTTTTTCTTTTCTGGGTCGCCGTTATGTTATTATTTCATATACGACAGAAAGAGATTACTTGCGCCTGCATGAAACGCTTGGCGACTCTAATACATTTTACAAAAACTCACTCTGCTTTTAAAAAAAAAAAATATCTACAGGACTTTATGAAACAGATAAAATACATTTGTTTAAAGAGCTAAAGTGTGAAAATCTAAGCAACGTTTATATTCAGACTTTCATAGTTCTTTTTTCTTTAGTTCCTTTTGAATGTTTCTGTGGAGAGCCAATTGCTCATGTTTCCATCTCCAAATATGATCCCAAAAATATGCGGTCAGTTTTAGCTCAGTGCTTTTTTTCAAAACTTCTTGGACCTCTTTAATCAACATGAAATATGTTAGTGACAAGACTGTTCAGATCTTTTGTGAAATGAGATTCTTGTGGGTTTTTAAAGTTGTTTTTAACTTCTCATTTGAATTTGCAAAACTACACC
>NW_015112848.1:178881-180385 GCF_001443285.1 Poecilia latipinna
TTTTTTTTTTTTTTTTTTTTTTTTTTAAATTTATCTATACTGAAAGGTTACGCGAGAATATTAATAAACGTCCCAGATTACTTTATTTTGGAGGCAGAACTTGTTTTCAACTTACATTAATAGCAATGAAGTCGCGCGTTGATTTGTGATTTAGCCTGATTGATATGACTAAATATCCTAAATATGCGCGCAGGTCAGAACATCTTATAGACAATTGCCCCAGTTTAACCCATACAGTTAGAATAAATGAATGTATCTTGTTCGACAAATTGTTCATAATTTAAATAAAACTTTATTTATCTCTGAAAACTACATTCCAATTTAGGGGTGTTTTGGAAAAAAAAAAATCAAAGTTTCTTTATTTTATAGGTAAGTCCCAGTGTGTAGTCAGTAGGAAAACCCTGGTGAACACTCAGTATGTAGAAAATAATGCGTCTTTTATTCCCACTTGTACCTCACGTGAGGTTAGGAAACTAAACTTCTTTTTTAGTCTTATACTTCGGAGAACCAAGAGGGGCGGTGCTGCTGCTTCTCCTCCTCCCAATTTTCAGCTCCCACAACCGGGAAGGCTGGCTCGGGGCGTGCGCTCTTGCTGGCAGCTCCCAAAAATACGCAGAGGGGCGGGGGGCTGAAGGGGTGAGAACACCAGACAGGAAGACTGATTCAGATCGATGAGACCGAAGTAAAGAACCACCATCGCACTTTGTGGCTTAAAACTGTTATTTTTCGTTCAGTCTTTAAGCCCCATTACGCACACTGATCCCCTCTCTCTCTGACACCGAAAAGATGCCCAAGTGTTCACCCTGTGCGTCCCCCTGGTCCTCCCTGTGGCTGACATCTTTTGTTATTTTGGTGGTGCAGTCGGTAATCTCTTCCTCGTACTCTTCCTCCTCCACGTATCAGAGAAACGCAGCTGGCGGGAAGCGACCAGGATTCTTGGGGAGGACGCTGGTTCTCCTGGATGTCAACACCCGCAGTCCGATCAGAGTCCTCAACGACAACTTCTTATCGCTGCAGCTGGATCCCGCGATCATCAGAGACGGCTGGCTGGACTTTCTGAGGTAGAACGTTCTCCATCAGTTACTAACCTGTATGACCGACTGCCTCTGAAATGTAGAACCGTGATAAGTCCACTTCTCAAATACTTGGTGTTTTTTTTGTTGTATTTTCGTATTTTTTTACGAAGGCAGCCACGTTGTCTCAACTGTCATGGAGTGATCAGGCACGTTTTCTCTTTTTTATAAAAAGTGGATTCAAACCTATATTAGACAATAGAGCCGCTGAGCGGACGACTAGCTTATGGGCCTACTTACAATTAAAACTTGTGTTCTCATTTCTACACAGCACTTACGGTAATTTTGTGCTACTAAGTATATATGGAAAATTGTCCCTATATACTACAGTAGCATCATAATTATGTATCTCTTGCTGTAAAAAACTAAAAAAATTCATATTCATATGAACTTATATATATATATATATATATATATATATATATATATAT
>NW_015112848.1:183779-212069 GCF_001443285.1 Poecilia latipinna
ATATATAGTTAACTGCTAACATTAACTTTTATAAAGACTTTATTCTATAATGAGGAAGTCAGTTTTGTGAAATTTGCTCCCTTTAACCTTGTGAGAAAAATGAGTAAGGCGTTTTCTTTTATTATTTTGAGTTGCTGGCTTCAAATATTCGCAGCATAATTTGTATATTAGTCTATCATTTCACACGATCACGCTTACAGCTGTTGTCCCTATTGTGGAAACTAAATTGAGTAAAACCTTTAGGCAGAAGTGGTTTATGATTAAGTAGTATATACATATATCTTACAATTCCGTGCAATAAATAAACGTTATTACTTTTGCTGCACCCGCCGTTTCCCCCTCGAAACTGTTCTTGAATTTTATTAAAGTCAATGGGTTAGTCTCTGCTTTAAAACAAAACCAGTATAAAGAAGAATAAAACATGGTAGGTCTAATCTTAGATTTGTCCTCTGCGTGTTTCTGTCCTTCCTGCCTCAAGTTTTCAATCCTTTACCTGCGTCGCTAAGTAACTTGAATTGCATATGGAAGAAGATGTCATCGTCTACTTATTAGTCTACAAGAAATAGTTAAAACATTTTGTGGCACACAATGCAAAAGGCCTACGGTGACGTAAAGTTGCCATCAAAGTCATAAAGATTTTTTTTTTTTTCCCACGCCTGTTTAATTTTTTATGTCTTTGTTTTGTTGGACAAGAAAATGATAAAAAAAATGACCATGCTGAAATGTTTTTGCTTCTCTATTTTGCCGTAATTAAAAACTGTACCGGAACTTGTGACAAATTTCTTCTCCAGTAAGTTTTTCTTTCTTTCTTTTCTTTTTTTTTTTTAAAAAAAATAATCCTTTTTGTTTTTCTCTCGTGTCTCCGTAGCTCCAGGCGGCTCGTGACCCTGGCGCGCGGCCTGTCTCCTGCCTTTCTGCGCTTCGGTGGAAAACGAACCGACTTCCTGCAGTTCAACAACCAGAAGAATCTTGCCAAGTTCAGGGGCCCTGGTCCAGACTACTACTTGAAGAATTACGAGGACGGTAATTAGACGCGGCGTTTCTCTTTTCGCCTTAGTCTGACGTTATGTTTGTGGCAGAAAAAAGATATGGCGTCGCCGTCTCTTGTGTCTTGTCTCACACACTTTGTTCTGGCAAAAATACATTTAAGAACAAACAGCATAATATTTACTTTACCCCCACTGATGGCTGACCTGGCATTTATAGTAAATATAGCTTCATATAACTAGGTGCCAGTTTAGCTGAGACACGTCACTTCAATCAAATATAAAAGAGGAAAAAAGAAAATAAAAAACTAGACCGTGATGGATGGATTTATTCCCATTCACGCTCACTCCTTGATTAAATTAATGCTAGTGCAACAGTCTGAACGAGCTCCTGTGAGCCAAGCATAAATCTAATTTTATGTGAGAAAATGAAATACCTACATTGTGCGGGCGACGTATTGTAAGTTTTAAAACTGCGTCTATTAGCTTTGAAAATTACATTGGATATTTTGGAGCTAGTTTCCAAAGCTACGGTCGGGACTTAGTTCTGGGTTATGAATCACAAAAAGGACTTAAAAATATCGTAAATACCCTATTATTGCTTTGTTTTGTGACAAAAACGATACGTAAATATAAAGTGTGCCATGGTTTTTTTTAAAGAATTTTGTGTTTTGCTTCTCATTTTGAAGTTGGAAATAATTGCTAAAATCCATTATAGCTGCCCTTTAAAAAACATAATTATATCAGCAGCAATAATACAATTAAAGCTCTGCTAGAGATGTGCTTCCATAGAGTTTCATTGCTTTAAATTGCACTAAAAGTGACCTGTGGTGTTTTACTGGGTACATACATTTGTAAATTCCTCTGGCTTACTGAATACAGCTTGAAAATTGTTGTAAGGTGGTTTTTATAACAATTCAAGATTTTAATATCAACTTTCCACATAGGGGTGCAGCTTTATTAGCAACGTTTGTATTCTTGAACGAGCAAAAGTTTGGATCACGAGTTTCTGTGGGTCAGAAGCAGAAATATTTGGGAATCACTATTCTACAGCATTTGTAACTCTTGAACAGTATCACCAAATGATGCGTTTACAAAGGAATTAAGCTAACTAAGTAAATCTTTACACAATGCTAACATTTAAATTTTAGCACAAACAAAAACTCAACAGAAAAAGAGCACATAAGTCTTCATTATGTTTTTTTTTTGTACGTGTGTGTGTGTGTGTGTGTGTGTATGTGTGTGTGTGTGTGTGTGTGTGTGTGTGTGTGTGTGCGTGTGTGTGTGTGTGTGTGGCAGATATAGTTCGAAGTGACATTGCACTGGACAAACAGAAAGGCTGCAAACTCGCCCACCATCCTGACATCATGCTGGAGCTGCAGAGAGAGAAGGCTGCCAGCACTCAGCTCGTCCTACTGAAAGAGCAGCTGTCCAACATCTACAGCAACATTACAATAACAGGTAGGAGATCAAACACACAAACTCCCCTGCGTTTTATACACCTACTCTTATGCCAACATCTCCTGGATTCTGTGGGTCATGCTTTAGCACTCACACTGTGTCTAAGGTATGCAAGAGTAAACCCTCAGCTTTTAGAATGAAAAATGCAATTTCTGAAACAGGAATGTGGGGACGGTTGAGGTGCTGTAGCAGAGGCTTGTATACAGTGCATTGACATAGTCACTTGTAACACTTAACGCAGTCTGCTGAAGAAATTGTGAGAGCTCTGATTTTGGGTGGGCTGCATACCATTTAATGTGATTTAGACACATTCCAGCAGGGAACTATAGAATATGATTTGTAGTTATAAGTATTTATTTGTAGTCTTTACTCTTTTAGGCAGTTTTTGTGTAGGCTATGTGGACCTTTCACTGATTGATAAGTATTTAATACTATGCAGCTGAATAAAAATCAGACTGGTATGCTAAAGTTGTCTTCTCTGTTGCACTTTTGCTTCTTATCCTCCCTACCATCTTGAACAGTCATGGGTGGGAGATTTTTTTGTTTTGTTTTGTTTTGTTTAGGCAGGATTTTTATTTCAAAACAGAAATCCACCCTGAGATTGAGTCCCTAAAGCCAAAGAGCCGTAGAAAAATAATTTTGAACTTTGGAAATGACTGGCAACTGTGTGTTAGAGAATACATTAATTTAGCTCTGTATTAAAGCCAAAATCCTTTCTGCAAAACCCCACTTTGCCACGGATCCAGCGCCATATGAAATATTTGGCCATGTGTTTTAAAAAGGAATTGATGAATTACAGAAAACAAACCTTCTAACTCAACCTCAAGTGAAGCAAGTTGTGAGACACATTTTTGGTCAGTACAAGTGCAGAACCGGTGGCCTCGCATCAGTTCGCCTGCGCTGTATTTGTCATGCACTCTGATGGTTCTGCTGTTCTGGGGCAAAATGACCTTCTGTGTGTTGCTGCAAAAATGATAATGGGAGATATTAGCAACATAGATCAGATGTGTGTTTTTAAATAGTCTCAAGTGCACCAAAGAAAATATGGCCAGGTAGTATTAATCAAAATAGGCAAATACAGTAAGAATTCAGACCTGATTTAAAGAGAAGTCCTTTCACAAGTTTAGCTCAAGAGTGAAACTGTAGTGCTTTTATTCTTTAGTGTTACTAATCTGTTGAGGCGAACTTTGATATTCTGGTCTTTAATTCTGTCACTACCTACCTTGAGACTTATTGTTCCCAGCAATTTCAGTTGTTTTATACTTTTTGAAAATTAAATATTTTTATCAAGAGACATTGCGCTAGCAGTGACAATGTACATGTGATCTTCTTTAAAGCCACGGCAGTTGGTCTGGTTAGTTTCTTTAGTGCAGGTTATCAGTTTTTGCCCTTATTCTTGCTAAATAATGTTTGCATAGAGCTGCAAAAGCTTTCAAAAAAAGCTCGCCTAGCAGTTTATAAATATTGCCGACTCTAGAGTGAACAACTATATTACTTGTACCATTTCTGACATTCTGTTGCGGAAACCCTTTGCACATATTGCATAACTGAACCACTAAAATAGTACTACATTCTTTGACATTTTTTTAGCTGGGCGTTTTAAAGAGCCACCCCAGAGTGCCTGGAAAACCACATGTGGCCCTGAAGTTACAGACAATTAAAGCTATTAAAATTAACAAAATAAATAAATAAATAAATAAATAAATAAATAAATAAATAAATAAATAAATAAATAAATAAATAAAAATCATGTTACAATGATCAAATAGATCTGGGTGACATCAACTTTGTTTTGATTATAGAAGTATTGACAAAAATAAAAAAAATACATTCATGTTTTATTTATACTTTGGACAGTTTCTTAACTTTGGGTAGTCATGAAAAACTCCTAGCATTCTTAGTCTCTAAATGCTTGACCTAATAGAATATACTCTGATGCACTTTTTTAAAGGAATGAAACAAATTGTGATTTTATGCATGAATTGGTTACACAATCTGGAATTCCTTCATCTTGTGTTGGATGCAATCAAAAAACCTACAGCATTTTTTTTTAAAGTTATAGTTTCTCCTTTTGCCTTGTCACCAGCATTTGAAGTTTCCTTAACCTGCTGCCACCGTAGCCGATAATCTGCTTACTCAGCAAGATAGCCAGAATAATAATACACAACTTCATGTCTGAAGTAGTTTAACAATTGTCTGTTCACTCAAAAGCATCATTTCAGTTTATCAGGCAAGCCGAAAAACAAGTTCTTGCTAATATTCCCATGAAGCTCTTTTAGCATAATGCCCTCCTAACCTCAAATATTTCTCATTTCTTAAATAAAGAATTTCTAATTAAAAAAATCATTGCAATTTATCTGTGATTTTTTTATTTGCTTGTAAAAACGCTAGAGAGTATCATCTTTTTCATACATATCTTCCCTGTTTATTTTGATAGAAATATTGTCACTGTATTGACATTACATAGAATTTGACTCGCTCTCTAACCCTAACCCTTCCACTGGTATTTTTACAATTTATCTTTGGTGATGAGTTCCACATCTTTGTGATTGAAAGACCTCCTAGCCCTAACCATAATCTTTAGCTCCTTCCACAGACTTGCATTCAAGGCTAACAAATGTTAGCTGCATGCAAAAATGTCCTAAAAAGAAATAATAATAATAATAATAATAATAATAATAATAATAATAATAATAATAATAATAATAATAATAATAATAATAATACATAAAATAAGAACTTATTCAGTTCCAAAAGGAACGGGATGAAGTCTATATAGTTCCTTGTCTTTATGTTGCTCTCACTTTGTCATTCTCTGAATATCAATAACTTAACTAACATGTCCATAGCTGGGTGGAAACCAAGTTGTCTCAGTGATATTAAAGAACAAAAACATAAATAATTTGTGGATTATTAAAATATGCATACTTCTTTGAAGCTCATCATGGGTTCAGTAATTAGTTTAAAGCCTAAGACTGAAAAGCAAGTAATAAAACTGTCTTTACTCATTTTGGGCGAGGAGAGTTGGGGGGGTTGATGGATGAAATATAATTTGGAAATATTGTTACAGTATAAATTATGGCCGAAATGAATCCTAGCTAAATGTTATTTTCTCCATGTGCTTTGACGTTTTTTTGACATGTATTACCGATGTATTCAGACCCGATGGAGGATTTTGTATTCCTAATGCTAAACACTCGCATCGATGGTTCAAATTAGGAGGTATGGGGTGATGATGAGAGATCGAAATGTGCGTCATGCTGCTTTTGAGTTGCTGCCATGGCTATGGTAAGGCTGCTTGGTGTAACCGGGGAAAATAAGGCGAAGCCAAAATTATTCTATTTACCAAAGTGAAGATTTCATTTGTGGTTTTGAAATTTCCTTGCCTTTTAAGTTCAGCATTGCCAGGAAACGCTAGTCAGAGGAATGGAGAACAAGTTAAATGATGTCTGTAATGGTGCAGCTGCTGTTTTCCTTTCATGGTGCGAAATGTCTCTGGTGGAATGTAACATATATTGTTAATTCGGTCAGCAGATGAGGCGGCGATGACACTGAAAAAGTATTAAAAGTTTGCACATGCTTGAGTAATCACCTCACCATTATTCCGAGCTGAATTGAAAGCATGTTATGTAAACTGGAATCTGCGTGAAGGCTTGTCATCTCTTTGGTTCGGGAAGAAGCAGGGGTCCGGAGGCACTAGGGATGTTTTTGAAAATGGTCTGGTATCAATTAGTCAAGATTTTAAGTGCACATGTGTGTGTGTGTGTGTGCGTGTGTGTGTGTATGTGTATGCATGAAGGCAGGTGGTGCTTAAAGGACCTTTAACAGTCTCGCTCCATCCTTTTTCACTCACCACTGTCTGCCCTCTGACCTCAGCTTGTTAGAGTCATCAGTAATGGGGCCACTATGAGTCAACGTGCACACACACACGTTCAGCAGGGGAATTGAGTTCAAAATTACCTTAACCTCAGACAAGGTCACGGTCAGCATCTTTTTACGTCTTTCTGCTTAAACACGTCCCTCCTTTCAATTAGTTCCTTCATTTTTTTAATTTATTTTTTTAGTTTTTAATTGATTCTGCATTACTTACCTTCCATCTGTTATTTTTGTCAGCACAACCAAACGTGTACTTATTTCTTTCCTATCACTGCTGTTTAGATTTAGAGAGTAACTCAGTGTTAAGAACTAGGTCTAAGATTCAGTTTCAGATCTTAAGATCATTGTGGTTGGTATAGATTCAGGGAATAAACAGAAGTTGTATGCAGTTTGTTTTAAAATGACAAAGTATATCACTGTGCAAGTTATAGAATAAACCTATAGTCTTTTAGATTTGTGTACAATGTTCAGTCTGGAAAAAAAACTGCCTTTCTTTCAGAATAGGTAAAAGCTGATATATTATGTAAACATTCACCATACAGAAAGACGTCACTAATAAAGGGAAAAATAACAGTGAAGATTTTTTTTTAAGTTTGTCATTGTAACCCTATCCTAGATTAAGTTATTAAGGAAGTGGAACGAAAACATTTCAAAGGAGGAGATGCGAAACTGAATATGAAAATACGGGTTGTGTGCAGAAAGCACATAGGAAAATATTCAACTTTCATAATTTAATTCACATGTTTTGAAAATATAGTAGCTCTTTAAGTTTCTCTCTGCCATTATGTTTCACTCTGGCAGACAGAAAGTTGGAATAATTGATAAATAAGTGCAACATGAGGCTTAGTGCGACTGACAAAGTGTAAAACTGTTTCTTGGGTTTATAATGTAATTAAAGAAATTGATTCAACTAAATTGGTTGTGTACAATTTTTAAAACAATATTTTTTAAAAAGGAAAATCTTTTTTGTACAGATTCATTGGAAAACTGGTGGATCCTAAATTAGCTTTCTCTGGACTGCTGTTGTGCTTGTTCTACAAATGACAGAGCACATAAAAGATAAATAAACAAAGTCGACGTAGGAAAACCTATCCAGCATATTCATCACAAAAGTCTGAGGTTTTTAAGTCTTAAATCAAACTAGAAACCCAACACAATCTGGAAACAACTCTGGCAGACTAATGAGGATAAAACAAATCCTTTTGGCTTCAATGAACAATGAAAAGCTCTGAAGGAAAATAAATCCCCTGAATTTCATCAAGATCTCTGGCTCATCTGTGTAGCTCTAAAACAAGCGTCCTGGGGTTGTGTTTTAGCCAGAACGCTGAAAAATGTTTCCCTGATAGCCAGAAGATTAAACTCAGTTTCTTACTCCTAAAACTTTCTTAACTGCGAAATGATCATGAATAGAAACCCCAAATTAACAATAAGAATACTCTGCAGATCAAAACGTGATTAAAATAATGTGGATAAATCTGTAAATAATATTTCATCACAGACAGCCTGAGCATGTAACATATCAAGAAGTGAGCAAAGAGACCTGCCAGAAAGGTGAATATTCTCATTAAAGATTAACTTCCTGTCCTTGTCACAGATTTTCAAGTCCTACAGGATGAATGGGAGATAGATGTAAAAGTTAAACTGAGAAATGCTTAATTTACACGTGGGAACACACTCACACATTTTGTTATTACATGACTACATTACAAAAATGATCAAAACTGGTCTTTGAGAAATCTTGTTTGATTTTCCACCTCAAATTTGTTTTGCTTATGAAGTTAGATGCTAAGACACCCATTTAATTAATTTATTTATTCATTTATTTGCCTGGATTGTGCTTTGAATTATAATTTCGGTCTTGTCTGTGTAAATATTTGTAGAGCAAACGATCAGAAGAGGTTTTCTTTAAATATGACAAAACCCAAAAGCCTTCCTTCCCTGACCTCTTATTCCACAGCTTAAAATGGATGTTGTGCATATGAGAGTAAGGGAGTTTTCAGTTCCCAGATCACAGATGAATGTTATCAGTGGCTAACTATTACAGAGAAACGTGTCACTTTTAATAAATAGTATTTTACAAAGGTAACCATGTCACCAGGTTGCTTTTTGGTCATTTTGAAAATAGGTCTCTCAAAATGAAAGTAAAATTCGGCACTAAATATGTTGCCTTAAGCCTGACGTCCTTTAGCCTCCCTTTCCTCTCTATTCTTTAGGCTGATCTCATACGAGCAGTGTCATGTGACAGGGAAGTTTACATCTTGTAAACCCAGCTAGGACTAAATTAGACACCAATGCCCGAGCCCTCTCTGCTTGAGATGACACAGAGGTGCAGCACTTATATCCTTTGTATCTTTGGAGTCTTTGCACATCTAACCTCTGGATACCATTTCTTTCCAGAGGAAGTGGTTCAGTGGTCTTTCGGACATTTCCAAAGTATTTTCCACATGCCCCAGTAACCTGTTCACAGGATAAAATTAGCATCAGTAATGCTATTTTTAAAATATTTGGGTTTTGATCATTGAAGCATTTAGTTCAAATAAACCAGGGCTGCAACTAAGGATCATTTTAGCTATCAATCAATAGTATTTTCTTTATTGATTATTTTGACAATTAATCATACAAAAAATTTACACATTCGACAGATTCTTCATTTCAGTCTTTTTATGCAATGATAAAAATAAACAAATAATCAAATTTCTTGTTATATTATGAAAATAAATATTGTGTTGCTTAAAATGCAACAGCATAGCAATACTTTAGTGTACACTTGCTCCTTTGTAGTAAAGGATGCATCTGCAAAAATGCTCTCAACATGTGAAAAGTTCAGCCCTTTGTGCTTGACTTAACATCAATACAGCGTAGGCATAATCTGTTGATTATGTTTTGGATTAACCACTAACAATTGGCGCTCCTGACATAGCCTTCCCCCGAATGAATAATATAAGCTTAATATAAGCGGCAGTGCTACTCAAAGCTCAATACAGGCAGATGAAAACTGCTGCCACTCTTTCTTTGGCATCTAATTTAAGAAACTGCGTTGTAAAACTTTTGTGTTTTTTTTTAAACCGTAACTTCTTAAAACCGTGATATACTTGTCCGATACATGACACCTGTTCATAGACATTCAAATATTGTTTGTTGGGTAGATAATGATCTTACTTATGCTACTCTACAACAATGAGATTAATACGTTTGAAGCAAAAATATGTCAGAAAAAGCAATTCCTTCTGTAACGTAGCAACAAAGAGCATTGGAGTGAAGTTCTTTCCCTGACAAAAAGTACCAGGCACCAGAAAGAATATACAGGAAAGAAGAAGGTGGAAAATCTGTAAAGACAAACATTAGAAGCATCCACATAGGAGCAAATTCACTAAACATCTGTGAAGGGCTTGAAAATGTTTTCATCAAACAAACTGGCACAGCCGTCCACAGATTGCTTCTAGTTACAGCTTTCTGTTTGTACTCACTTCAAAACGAAACATATTTTCTTTCAGCTGAGAGAAACACGCTCTGTCTTTCCTATTAGTTCTGCTATGTGACTCCTTTCTCCCTTTTCTGTTGTCCCTGTTAGAAACTCTTTTTAAGGTCTGAAATGGTTCTTTGGCGTCTTTCTCTATTTAAAAATGACTTTGTGATTATGCAAACACAAGGTGAGAATTTGGACAGATTGAGGGTTTTTTTTTTTTTTTTGCTTGCAGCTTCTGTAGCGCCTGTTGTATCTCCAGGTTATTGCTTAACACAGATTTAAGCGACTTTCTCCCAAGTTTTACACCATAATGGCACACAAAGTATCTTTCTGTGTGTTGGCAGACAAATGAGAATGATCTTCTCTGATTTCTTGTTGTCTATAAGAACATTGTTGGTTTTGAGCTCCTAATGTGGAATATTGACAGACCGTGGCGGCATGAGGAACATTAAAGATTGTGCGTAGGTTTTTACTGCAATCCCCTTTGTTTAGTATTTGAAGAAGATAAGCTGGAGTTCTGCTGTGCTGTTTAGCTAGCAACTGAGGCGTGTCACAAATGCATTGTTGTTATACAGAAACATTAATCTTTGGAGCATTATCAAATAAATAGAATGATTGAAATCAGATGTTCCAGACAGCGAGCTGGTAACCAGCAAAGGGGTAACATCATTTCACAGAGCAGCTCTAATGTTCCAACAATGATTCCCCTAAAGCTGTGGTTCCCAAGCTTTCATGCTTCTGACCCACAAAATAAAATGCAAGACACTTAGGACCACAACTCTTGATTGAGCATGCAGGTACTTTCACTGAAAAGTGGTCCAATAAGAACACAAATGGCATCGACGGTCTGCATACAGACCAATACTTTCTTTTTACTTATTTTCAAGATTTGATTATCATTTTATTTCTTATCTTTTACAATTATTTATCAAATGCATGTCCTCTCTATTGTCATTTTGCTTTAGTATTTAGGTTAATTTCTGAAGTGAATCTCGAGATGGAGGAAGTACACATTTGTGACCCTAAGTGGGTTCTCGAACCCAACTTTGAGAACTACAACTCTAAAGTAAAAACTGCTTGACCCAAATATATATGACTACAAAAACTTGCGTAGGAATGAGTTTGCCATTTGCTAGGCTAACATTAGCTTCCCTTTCTCTGTTTTGATACCAATTTGACAGGTTGAGATTTTGCTAACTTTAGCAGTAAACTTTACTCCTTCATTATAATACAGGGACCATAATTTAGAATGGAAATAAAGTAACCGTAAGTCTGTGTAAAGCTGCAGCTGTAGTAAATTTTAAATGAATTTCATTATTGCAAACTTCTGTGTTCTCTCACAGAGGGAAAACAAGAAGAAAGGAGAAGTTGGGATTAAACTTCTATGTGTTTACGACGTTAAACTGAATTATAATCACTTCAAAGAAAGTTTGCCATTTTAAGAGGTATTTAACAAAAGCCTGACAGACATGACCCAAAGAAGGATTTACCACACACATTCAGCAGCAGCATCTTCTTGTTACTTGAAAATCTGTCAATGATTCACAGGGGCTGTGTATGTCTTTGTTTGTGCCTCAGAGCATAAACAACTTAATACCCCAATTAATTATTTTTGAATCAATTATTTACTTCCTTTCTCACCGCAACTGCAAATGGACATCACTTAATTAAACTCTACTACCGCTGCAGGCAACAGCAAATATGAGCTGTAAATGAGTTTAAACTGATGAAACTGAATTGCAGGCCTAGAAAATAAGTAAATCTGACTGCTCTCACTACACAAATGTCTATTTTAATGTTCCTGGTGAATGATAGGGTACATACAGTCAACCGTAGATGTTTTTTGGAAGTACATTTCTGCCCTAGTGACTGATGTTTTCTTTGTTAAGTGCTGAGCAAATGCAAAAAAAAAAAAAAAAAAAAAACTTACCATGATTCCTGGAAAAGGTTAATGGAACGGAAGTGCTCCTTATGTGTGAAAACACCCTGTATGTATCATATATTTCTGACTAGGTTTATTAAAAACATCTATTTAACCCCCTATGTGCAGCTTAATTGCAGAGTTGTGTTAAAAGTCACATTAGTTTTAGGTGTATCTGTAATCGCAACCATGCTTTAAATAACTTGGCTGATTAGATTACTTACATTCATGTACACAGCGACAAAGTTTGGCTTCAGAATGAAGCCCTGCAGTGCAATACTAGAGTTTCACACATGGAGGCCTTTTTCAGTGTAACGCCGAGTAGTATCTTCAGACAAAGGGGCTCTTTCAGAACATGACTACATATAAAATTACATGACCTTCTGTTTTATGTTTGTTTGAATAAATTTCTAACATGCTATTTCTTCCTCCTTTCCGTACCTGTCAGGATACAATTATCAGCAGTGATGTAGTCTCAGCGTGACAAACTCTTGATTGCTGTATCGCCTGTTTTCCTTTTTTCTCCTCACTCTTTCCACATGACCTTCACAGATCCAGAAGTGTCTGTTTTTCTTTGCATCAAAGAATACCTAGTGTTTAAATCATGGATGGACATATAATGTAATTCCATGTGTTTGCAATATGCCCGAGACAAGTGCCAGCAACCTGCAAACGAATGTCATTTTAATAGCCTGACGCATGGGAAATGTTTGAAAGCAGCCCTTCCTCTTCTAAGATTGTTTGGCATGACATTGAACCTCCACATTTTCCCTGGGAACCCCAGAAAGCATACGTTTTGTGTCAGATTTCAAATCATGACACTGTGTTCCTGACTGTTTTGAGGCAGCTTGCACCAATGGGACAGATCTGGAGCTGGAATGCCGGTGCCTCTTTAAAAAAAAAAAAAAAAAAAAAAAAAAAAAATGGGGGAACGTATATACACACAGTGTATGTGTATGTGAGCTCGGTACAAGTCCAGATGAAGTTGTTATTCTGAGGGGAAAACATGCCTCCTTCATTACCAGTTAAACACATTTTATTTAATTTAATTTGACTCACAGGTTCCCATCCATTATTTATGATTATCAAACATGTTTGCGTGGGTGCATGTGTGTGTGTCAGGTCTCTTTTTGTGTATTTATGGTGCGAAAATTTGTTCTACAAGGAGAGCTAGCATGAGGCTAGGAAGCTGTAACCACTGTTTGGAGAAGTGATTTGACCTGGTGTTTAAGAATGTTACACTAATGTTTCTTCTCTCAACAACTTGCACTGGAATTTAACACACTCATTAGTATCGCACAAATGTTTGGAGCATTTTTGCATGTGCACGTTAGTGTACATGTGTGTCCTCTGGGAAAGCGTCTCCATTTCACAGTGAGAGAAAAGGCGGTATTTGAGAACTGATCAGGCATGGCAAATCAAAATTGAAGCAGATTTGCAAATTTCTGTTGACCCTCTAGAAAAGGGGGTCAGCAACCTTTAGAGTCCAAAACGCCATTTTTGACGTCAGTCGAGCTAAGGAAGGCTTAGAAGGAGCTGTGAATGTTACATGATGTTTAGAAAAAAAAGTATACTTTTTGATAAATATTTACTAAAGAAATATGTTGTCATCATTGAAAACCTAACATTTATTACTTAAGATTTTCAAATAAATAAAAACATCAAACTTTTGCAAAGAGAGGAAAAAATAAATTATTTTTCTTATAGAAGGTGTTGATAAGTTTTGCAATGACAAACTAATGACAGGTAAATAGGCTGAAAGATATATGCTGCTGATACATTTTGTGTCATTGTGTTGTGGAAACTCAATACAATCATTAAGAAAAACTGTTAAGACCTACATTTATTATTACTACTATATTTAAAAGCATTAAATATAGCATGAGGTTAGGAAGCTGTAACCACTGTTTGGAGAAGTGATTTGCCTCTGACCTATTGCCCCAGAGGCAAATTGCAGATCTATACTCTAGGACAAATTTTTTTCTTATGTTAGAGAATTATCTTTTCATGATGTATCACAGTGACTTAAAATATTGTTAGATTATTTAATTAATTCAAATGAAAAAGTTTACAGATTAATCAGACAAACTTTTCTATATTTTCAACTTTTCATTCCATAAATTTTTGATGGTTATGAGTTGCAGCCAATGAAAATCCAAAATTCAGTTTCTCTAAAAGTGTGAATATTACAAAAGGCCATTAAATTTCTTTCTTGCTGAAATGTAGGCCTGTAGCTCTACATGCTGTACAGTATATATTTGCAATACTTGGTGGAGGAGGAACGGGACTATTGTAGTCCTTATTCTCAACATGACTGTGCATACTGACTCCAGCTACAATCCATATCTTGTTAATACTAATAAACTTTGTTTGTTCTTGTTGCTTGTGGACCTTTTTGTACCACTTGATTTCTTTCATTTAGCATTTTGTTGGATGATGGAAACTCAGTTCCCTAAGCAATGACCTTATATACCTTACTCTCCTTGCGGAGGGTGGAAAGCTTTTTCTTTTTTTGATGTAGTTTAACACATTTATGTATAAAAAAATCAACTCAGATATTAGGAGCTAAGTAATTTCTTTCCATGTATAAAAGTCATTTATGTAAAAAAAAAATGCCAGCCATTGCAAAAATTCCAAAAGTGGTCACAATAAACTGTGCGGTATTTTGACCCACCGAAGATCAGATGTTCAGATGTAAACTCTTGAACATTTTACTTCTGTAAACCCCCGAAAATGTTGCTTGCATAACAGTTTGGCATGTTTCTATCCTCACCACTTATGAATCCTCTTTAATTCCATGTAATGTTTTGTTGTTTTTTTTTCCTTCCTGGAGCATATGGTTGGTTGGATTGTGTTGGACCTTGTCAGGGGCCATCTATCACTCGATGGTGTCCTGCTGAGCTGCAGATTCACAGAGCAGCTCTCAACCCTTCAGATGAGAAAACAAGAGCTTGGCTGAACTAAGTGAGATTCAAACAGTTTTGAAGAAATAGAGGGGTGGAAAGAGTGAGGAATGTGCAACAGTGGGGGGAAAAAAAGAGCAAAGAAAGAACAAATATTTCCCTGATAAAATGGAAACAATGAAAGTTTAACATTTATTTTTTTTCCTCTGTTTATGCTGGGCAGAGCTAGCAGTTTTTACCCGCTAAGCCAACCAACACCTGTTATGTAAAACCGCCTAGAAGGTTTTCTAAAAAAAACCTGTAAATGGTTATGGTTCGGTAAATTCACAATGCTAGGGTTCCCAGAAAGCTCAGAGCACAGGTAACATTGTCAGGGCTCTTTTAAGAAAACATTTTAAACAAAAAAGGGTTGTTTATATAAACCTCTCACAACATTATCTCTTGTTTATTTCCTATAACTAAATAAAACAAAAACCCCACAGAACTTTGTGTTTTTCCTTCAAAAGTCAATCTTTCTTCAAAATAATGTACAAACCCCCTACATACTTGCACTGCCTCAAATCTAAAGTTAGGAATTATTTTTGAAACGATTGAAAATGCTGATATTCTTTTCAGCAAAAAAAAAAAAAAAAGTAACACCATCAACAAAAAAAAACTTAATTGAGAAAACATGTCTCACCTAGTTCAACTCTTCAGCAAGAAAGTTTTGCCTGGTCTGAAGACATTGCTGCTGGCTTTCTGTGCTCTCTGACCTTCACATGAAAAGAGAACATGAATGTGCCTCAGAGGTAAATGACAAGAAGCTGCTTCCTAATTATGCCGCACAGAATATTCTGCCTGTCTTCCTCTCAAAACACATTTGGATTTGTTTTTGTACTGAAAAGGTCATATGTTTTTGAAGATGTTTTTGTTTTTTCAAGACATCGTGTTAACTTTCTGAGTTAAAAGAAATGTGTTTCAATGCAGCAACTCTGTCATTCGCAAAGGTGCTGTACAATTCATATTTTCTGAAATTGCATTTTCTGAAATATTTGGAATTATTAATATTGATTCATAGCTCTTCATAGTTCCCCATTGTGAAGTGGGAAACTCTGAAGCAACATACTGAAACAAAGCAAGTTCTTAACTTTTAATTCAAGTAGATATGTCTGAATATGAACGTCTAGGTTAAACACGCATGACGATCATTCCCCGAAATGACAGAATTAAAACAAACAAAAAATACTGCAAAATTATTTTTATTAAATAACTGAGAATCGTCAATGCTATACTGCTCTATAAACTAACAATGTAAACACAAATTCCAGTCCACGGTTCCTGTTTAATCACTTCCATCATAAAACCAAACCTTCTTGTATATATTTATATGCCTGGACTGCAATCACAGATTTATTCCAGCTAAAGAGTTTATACACAAAAAACATTAAAATAAGAATGGTCATTTTTAGACACAAGGGCACTTTTTGAGAGAAAAGAATAGATTATTGACCCATTATTAATGTCCATATTGACTTCGTATACATGGGGATTTTATAGAGAAATCTCAGCTGCCATAGAGCCATTTTGCTGTCATGCACATCATATTGTGTGTTCTTTTCCATTAAGCTATCTTAGGAAAAATACCATATGTATTTGGTTCTACTTTTAAAACAGGGAGGGGATTTAGTAGATCCTCACATATTGACTATCATCACCATAGTGTTTCACAAGGATGTAGTTGTTGGTGTTATTGCAACAAAATGCCTGAAGCTTCTATTTCAAATGAATGTGACTAGTGCTTTTTTTTTTTTTACCTGGATTAAATCTTCTGGCAAGAGATTTTCTTTAATTCATTTAATTACAAAAAGATGTTATACTTGAATGAACTCCCCTTCGTTTAAATCCCTGATGCATAACATGAATATGCAGCACCATGCACAGCTTCAGGAAAAGCTTAGCCACTTTGCTTTGTTTTTGGTGTCAGAAAATGAGACAGATTAGTGTTTTATAGAGATCACTGCCTCACAAGTGTCCAGATTACCTTCCAAAGCAATGATTCATTGCATTGGGGGGTTTTGTTTGTTTTTTTGTGTCGTTATTTGTAACAAAATGTGATTGGATTGTACTTTGGCTCTTCAAGTTACAGCCCACAACTTCATATAGTCTGGGTTTATCTCTGCAAAGTTTAGAAACTTGACAGGAACAGTAGGAAGTCGCTTTATTTTATGATAGTAGTCCACTTTTACTCAAATCAACAAGAATGATGGTTTGAACAGAATTGCATATTACTCAACTCCTACAAGTTAGACAAGTAGTCTGCATTTGACTGAGCGATTACAAGACCTTGAAGATTTTCTTTTTTTTATTAGCAATTCTGTTGCAGATTTTCCACTTTCTATTGTGATACAGTTACAACTTGGCTGTTGTGCAGATGCCTCATCTAACACAAGAATAAACTAAGCAAATTAATGCACTAATATGAAGAGGAAGTAACACTAAAACGACCCAACTAGAAACACTAACACAAAACCCAAGGATTGTCACAATATGTGGTTTTCACCAAAAACTTCATTGTCTGTGGCCAAGCATTTCTACTTCATTCACATCTGTCCAAAGGACATTTTTCCTGAGGTCATGCAGTTCATTCAAATGTAACTTTGCAAACCTAAGTCATTCTGCTATATTGTTTTTAGGTAGAAGAGGTTTTCTCCTGTCAACCCTTTCAAACAAGTCATGCTTTTACAATATTTTCCTACCTGCACTATCATGAGCCCCAGCATTTAGCATGCTGAGTGAAGACTGTAGAGAGTGACATGCAGCTTTTTTTTTTTTTTTTTTTTTTGCATTTGTCCTGTTCACAGTGGTTGCTTGGGGTGATATTAACTCCTGGTCAGATTGGCAGCTGTATTAAGTCATAAGAAGCAATAACTGATTGTTTTTTCTCCAAATATATATTTTTAAACTCCTTGTTGTTACTACAAGTACTCAACTGTTAGTTTTCTTCCCACAATTACAACTTCCAAGTCAAAGAGTGTAGTGGATCGTTTGACCTGGCAGTGTTCAGGATGATGTGTTTACTGAATGAAGCCAAAGAACAAAAGATTTTTACATTTTTCACTAAGTTTCACCACTCAGGCTAAAATGCATCTGATTCCAGTCAGCAGCCAGATTTTCAGTTTCACCATTTTGAATGCAGTGTTGTGAAGCAGTATTTTATGTTATATGTTTTGTAGTGTCGTCAATCGCTTAAAACATTTTGGCAGATTAATCACACTTTAGTGTTGTGATTAATCACAGCTAAGTAAACATCCAGGTTTCAAAAAAATGGTTTGGAAAATGTTCTCTTGTCTCAAACGTCTCCGTTTTCCAGATTTTCATATTCAGGGAAGTCCTTTTGTTTCCAACATAATTTAGAAACGCTAACTATAAAGTGGTTGTGTTTCAGTGGAAGGACAATTTACCATTGCAATGAGTAGAGTACATACGACAGTACCCCAGACATCCATTGTTTGTTCCAAGAAGTTTTTTGGCACTAGTGGCCTTTATTTGACCATAATCTGAAAGGAAGACATGCAGCAAAGAAATTGAGGATGGGATTTGTCGGCTATGTTGAGGTCTATAGCCACTGAGCACAACAGTCTGACTCTCCTTGCTCTTCTTTTCACTCAGATTTTTCATCACAGTCCAGTTGGACAGGTGATGCAGCGCAGGCAGACATACCGTACACCATCTGTACTTTGGGGTTTTCTTATAACCAACTTTTCTGACACATTTTAAGGAAATAAAATATAATCTCTTTCAGATGTTTCTTCAGATGTCCCTTCAACAAGAATTTGTGTGTGTGTGTGTGTGTGTTGTTAAAACATTTTTGGTTTGAATAAAATAAAATTTTATTGATATGGTCACAGTTTTTATTACTGTTGTAAAAATTTATTCAATTTTGAAATATAACATATGAAAGCCTAGACCTCACTTGCAGCAATGAGAGAAAAAAAAAAGAAGATTTTACATTTTAAAAATACAGATCTCATAAATTCAGTCAATTTATTTGTTACATTTACTGAAAGCATTTTTATTTTAAATTTTTCATCTTTTTTTTTTCTTAAACACCGCAGTTAGCGTGTCTGTGAAGAAGCGCTATGTTATTGAAGGAATTTTTACGACTCTTTAAGTGTAAAATGAAATTTGTTTCGGTCAGAAGAGAGCAGCACGGAAGTGAAAATCGGAATTACATTTTCTGAGGTATTTTCCTCAGACCTGCTTTCCCTGAGAGAGCTTAGAAGACTGCTCTAAGTGGCCCAAGCAAAAAAAGGCAGAGTGAAATCTCTCTGTGAACCTTTACTGCGAATGGCAGGGGCCGACACCTCTAACCAGGAGCAGATGTTCGGCTGGCTTTGGCTCAACCCAGTTCTTCTACTGGCAGAGAGAAAAACATAGGTTTTCTGCCAGCGTGCCCTGATATCAGCACTAATAGCCTGGTTCTGCAAGCTTGGTTGGTCCAGTCCACTTCCTTCAAGCATGTACCTCCAGAAAAGATGCAGGAATGCAGCTGAGCTAAAACAGACAAATGTTATTGTCTCAGCACCTGAGGTATTGCGGTAGCTGGACCTTATCTTGATTGCTATATAATGATCTCACTTGCTTATCATTTGTTCATTTTTCTCATTCATTCATTGAACTTAACGAAATTAAAAGAATAGGTCATTTTGAATTTGTTGCAGGAAATGTTTTTTTTTTTAATTATCTAACTGCTCTTTTGAATTATATCCACCACATAAATTGTAATTTTAGTAATCTTTCCATATGCTTGAAAGCCACTTTGATTTGTGTAAACAAGTTTGTTCAGACTTCTCAGGATCATAACTTGCATGAGAGTCTAAGTATGCTGGACCTTTGTTCAGTATTCTTAAGTTGTGTCCTTTCAGAGTCCCCTGAATTAGAAAGAGAAAACTAGTATCAAACTTCTGTTATCAGGCCTTTATGAACGGCTTATGAATATTTACAATTTCAGCACAACAGCATATGAAGTGACAGGACTGTCCTCTCAGCACCATTCGTATCTCAAACAGCCTCAGAGCTGTTCTGTCCTCTCTAACAGTGAGAAAATGATTGACATGTGTGCAGCCACAGTAAGTTTAATTAGCTGGCCCTAAATTTGGAGCACACTAGACTCTGATCATTACTGCGCTGTAATGCAAACTTCAGTTCTATTATTTCCTTTGTGCCTGCGGCGGGACGGGGGGTTGGTAGAGGACTGCAACCCAACAAAACTGATTTGTTTAGAAAGTTGCCAGGGATTTTGTTGGGTATCTTGTTTATATATAAAAAAGTTCCTAAAAGGACCTGCCTGGCTACAAAAAAGCTTATTGTGAGTAGTATGTTACTCGGTAAGCTGTGCTGCTACATTTTCTGTGACAGAGCAACAAAGTTTCTAATTTTCTGTCTAGAAAATTAGAAGCTTGCCCATTGCAAGCTTAACAATCTGAACATCTCCATATGGACTTGTAAGAAACCAAGCAAATTGTGTGTATCTATTCTAAAGATGCTGTTATATTGCAGGAGGCTGGCGGCAGCATCAACAGGTTGATGTTGATATGTGCTCACATCTAGTAGATGCATCCTTCTGATATAAACACATTTAACTTTCTAACATCTAAAATGAGCAAGTGGGGTTACCTGGCCAACTTTTTGGCCGCTGCTCTGAGGATTTTTTAAAACTTTTCTATACTTGCTAAAATATGACGAGTGTTGTTATATTGTACATAAAAGAACCATTACTAACCTCACAGAGTCTCCAGTTGTCCCTTGTTTTACTTCTGTGGATAGCATGTTAGGTAATTTTGTGAATTTTCTTGCTTTAAATGCAGAAAGATATTATAGTAAGGACATGCAAAGTTAGCATCTTCCTTACTCCCAAGTATTGCTGGCAGCTTATGTACTGTGGCAAACCCAACCTGTATGTCTAAAATCTAAAATCTGAAATAATAGTTCTTACAATCACTCTGTCATTTGGGATTATTTGAAATTTATTACATGGCATTGTGCCTCAAATGGTTACATAATGCTTGACACATGTATGCACAACCCAAGATAATGCAGCTCATCATTTTAATAAGAAATCTTTATCATGAATGCTTTCCATCAAACTGCACATTTTCACTGTTACCCTGTTCAGATTCATGGAGGGCAGGGTTGGAGCCTATCCAAGCTCGTCGCCTAATTTACCTGATGATTGTGCACATGCATGGGATCAAAACACAAACTCTAAACTTGAAGGCATGTGAGGCAACGGCTCTACTCCATGTGCAGCCCTCGAGCCCATGTGGAGTCTAAATTGAGAGCGTCAAATCAATAAAACAGCATAATTGCAAATGTATTCACGCTGATATATGAGTTCACAAAAACAACTTGACAGATTGGTGTACGTTGAGGTTTTCTACATAATAGAAGTGGCATTTACTTGTAAAAATAACATGAGGCGATCCAAATTGATTTCAAACATTGTTGATTTGTTTTTCGTCAGACTTGTTTTGCAAACCATGAAAATGAATGTCAAATCCGGCAAATTCACGAGAACAAATAAAACAACTCAAAATTTTACTTGTTAGAAACTCTCTACCGATAAGAAAACTCAGAAAAAGGGACCTTGCAGAATTATTCACACCCCTTGGTCGTTTCCCCACATTTGGTGACATTGAAATCAATCTTTTCTTTTTTGAGGGAATTTTAAGTGATCGACTAACACAAAGCTGTGCAAACATCAGAAGCGGTAAAAGTTTATGCCCTCATGAAAACTTTAATAAGGCACTATATGCTATCACCTGGGAGAACAGATGAAATTTCTTTCATGAAGCTTCAGATGACCAAAAGACAAGATCAGAAAACACAGCAGCTGTGGCCACACAAGAGTGAATAGAAAGCCTTTGGGAGGTATTTGAAAAGATGAATGGTTGGAAAAAGTCCCATTCTCTTTCTCCATAAACATCTGGCCGAACTATTTATCACAGTTTGTCATAACGCGTTGCTGCACAAACTCAGATGGGACTAACCATCGTTTTGAAGGTGAGCTGTGATATTTTTCTTTCTTTTTACAAGAATCCCGAATTCTGCAGCGATGGAATGAAGAATGGAAAGGATGGGTTCAACCCCAAATGTGCTTCAGCTTTACAGGTTTATAAAAAAATAAATAAAAAAAAAACTATTATTTTTTTTACAAGGACCTGTTACATACAAGTGACTAAAATATCCTATAAACACAGTAAGTGACTTATCAAAATATAAATTTTGATAAGATCTGAAGATGACAGTGTTACTATTCTTGTAAAAATGTCAGGTATGAAACTGACATCAGTCTGTAACGCTATGGGTCACAATAATACACAATTGCATTTGATTTTCCTGGCTTAAACTTCCTTGCAAATGTGTAATTCTTTTGTAACGGTTTTGCCGTAAAATGATTCAGAAAATATTTATTAAATTAGGAAACTATCCCATCAGTCAATCAATTATTTTTAATTGGATCATTATGAGTCATTATTTTAACTTTGCAAAATTGCCAAAGTTTGAGATATCTTGGTTAGTACACAACTGCACAGATTAATATTCATATGGAACATTTTACGACATTCTCAGCATTTCACATTATAAAGGTTCAACGAATTTTAAAAGTCTTGCAATGCGATTCTGTCAGTGTTTAATCTGGCTCTGCACTGTATGCTCATCTGAAGACAGACCCTCATTTTGACTGAAGCATAAGTAATGTGTGTGGATATAGTTTGAGAATGGAGGATGATTGCCGTGATTATGGTGATTATTCCACCAGTAAAAAGGAGTCTGGGATCCTGTGTGTTTGCGTTGGTGCCCTGCTTGGGATCTGGTCTTCATAAGCCTCATTCATCATAGAGCCTGGGATCAAAGATAGCTCTCCTAAACTCCAAATGTAACAGATGTCTTTTTTACTGAAGTAAATGCTTTGTTTGCCTAAGACTTGATTTGCAAGGGTATTTTTTTTTTAACAGAGTGAATTTCAAGGTGTTGTTGAAAGAGTCGGTTGTTAAAACTTTTAGAAATCAATAATTTGCACCGTGTTTGCAGCTTAAGCAGGTGTTTTGTGTAAGGAGAGTGTTTTAAGTGCAAAACTCTTTGATGGTTCAGGGTTTCAGTAGCCTGAGGTTAGTATCCCTCTCTATCTCTGAAGAAGAGTCCTGTTTCTTTACAATTACAAGATATTCAGCTCACAATTACAGTTTTTGCAAAGGTGTGTGATGAGATGAATAACCAGATAAGATCTGAAGCTTTTCAGCTGACAGTTCTGAAGATGACAGCGTTACTAATCTCTAGTTGTAAAAATGTCAGGTATGAGGCTGACATTGGTCTTTAACACTCAGCTTTTCTGACACTAATTGGACTTAAAGTTGTTAAACAGACTTTGAAAACCACAACTACAAGAGGATTTTCAAAACATGTTTGTTGAACTTCAGACTATTCCATTTTTGCACAGGCTGAATGATGAACACCTTTTTTGTTAAAACTATTTTATGTAACAGCTGAAATTATTCTGTATAACTCATATTCTGCATTTAGGAAAATGTTTTTCCTGCCTTTACATTTTGGCAGATTTGACCTAGATTAACTTCACTTAAGCTATAAAATTAAGCGTTTCTAACAAGCGGGTTTAAATCCCATTTTGAAAAAGCCTAATCCGGACCCATCTGGACGGAGCAATTATGCCCCGATACCTAAATTGGCTTTTCTAAAGTTGGAGAGAAGTTAGTGGCAAGGCCCTTAATTGCTTTCCTGGAAATGAAATAATATTATTGGGACGTTTTAGTTTGGATGTCATAAAATACTCTGTATTAACACTGTCTAATGATAGGGTCGGGTTAGGGTTATTATTTTCTCTTAATATTGGGTGGTTTTCTTCTTATATGAATAATAGGACCTTTGCAATCATAGAACCACATTCTGATAGGCTCCTAAGTATAAAATATGGCATTTGTTGGGACCAGAAGAACCAACCCTGGATATATCGCCATAACACCTGCAGTAATTTTAATTGAATTATATGTTGTTGTTTTGCACATGCATTGTACATTCATACCTACACATGTATTGTATTCAGACCATTGTGTGTAGAAAGAAACATACTTCACATACCATCAGCTGATGAAGCCTGACACAGCTAAACAATACAAACAAGAATTACTTAAACAACCCAACACAACTAAGAAGATGAGTGGTTCTCTGAACACAAAAGGTTACTTTTAATGACTAAAAGTCATTAAAAGTGTGATGACTAAAAGTGCCTCAAAATCCCCTAACCCCATTAATTAAAAGCATCTTAACTACTTCAAAAAGGTTTGAGGTCCCTTTAGATGTAACAACCGGTTGTTCAGACATGATTCATAGCCAGTCACCAATTTGTGGCCGCATACTAAAAGAAATCTTAGCCACTCCAACTGAGCAAAGTACTCCGGTTCATTAATGTTGATTCATTAAATTCATTTTGACCTACACATGTTGCAGGTTCCCAGGGGAAGCAAAGAAGCCCTGGGGCATCACTGATCCACCATTATGCTTTGCTGAAGCCAGGGCGTTCTCAAAAGCAAAAGCTCCATTTTGTCTCCTACAGTGATGCCACTGATCCATCGGCCTCAGAAATTTCAATCTGGATTCACAACTCTAGAAAAAAAAAAGTCTTTGGTTTATTTATATTATTATTAGCAAGTGGAGCTGACTTTTCTGTTGCTTTTTGTTGAGTAGTGTGGACTGTCTAGTAGTTCAGACATGGAGACCTTCAGCATTTAGTACCCTACGTCCCTCTGGTAGAAGCTAAAGTCTCACTTGCTGCTGCCACCAATTGATGCTTCACAGCAGTGCAGAGTTTTGACCACCAGCCTACTCAGGAGTCTGTTGGCAGCCATCAATAAATTCCTCTATCTGCTAAATTCAAATAGCTGTTGTTCCTCTAACTTTAAACTTGTGAATTGCACTTACAAATACATCTCTAGGAATGGATTTTGCAACATCTTTGTGACCTTTTCTTTGTGCAAGGCAGTGATCTTTTCTCATAACTATGTGGAAGATTCGGTACAATTACTTTACTGCTTACACCTCTCAATCACGTCTGATGAAGTAAGCCAGAACCTGATTATAAAACAACCTTGAGATTTTGAGAAGTAATGTTGCCAATGAAATTCTTTTTGCCAAAGGTCTTTGGGGTACAAGTGTGAGGTAACATCATTCCTAAATTACTTTCTAGGCAACTTTGTGGTTTGATATCTCCTTTTTCTTGATAGATCACTTTATTATTCCTTGTTAATATTTAGATTTCTGTTTTTTCCAAGGTAGGGATGGATGAATGATGGAATGGACTGCATTGGGCAAAGAAGCAACAGGGATTTCCAAATGCATAAAACATTGGTAATTAAGTTGTTGATTTATTGCGAACAAAATTATTCAGTCACAGTTACAAAACAGCGTGTTAGCCTATAATAAAGCAATCATTCATAAAAAACCCTTTTCCCAACTTGCAGCTGCTAAAATCCTTATGTTTTTGGTTATGTTTGGTTGCGGTTTTCTAGGTAGCTCTAAAGTGCAAGAAAAAAAGGATAAGACATGATGATGTTTCTCTCCCGGGAAAAGAATACCTTTGCACACCTTGTTTCTGTACAAGCCAAACATACTGAGGTCATTAGTATCTAAAAAGCGTACTTTTCCCATTAGGGAGTGATAGACAGCGACCACTGCCAAACAGATGTGAAAACCTCTCACACCCCATACACATTTCCTCACACCATCTCCCCCCCAACAAATGGTTTGAGTTACATAGCCCAAAACTAGTGAAAGACAGTTGATGTTATTTTGTCCACTTCTCTGTCTTTGATTTGTTGTCTGCGGGCTGTTGCCTAGGCTAGAGCACACGCATACACACTTACACACATCCACAGCAGCACAGAGCGGTTGTACTTTACATCGAGAACAGTGTATGTTAACATACCACTCATCTTACTCACTGGCCCCGTCGACTTGCTCTGCGTCTCCTTACACAGGGTTCACAGGAGGGGGCCACACACAAGTCTGGTCACAGCAAATTCACAGATTGAGGTAATCCCTCACTCACATTCTGCTTGAAACACACACACAACTCACGCGCATGCATCGGTCCCCCTCTACTAACGGAATTGAAAACAGGTGCCCACCACATATCTTACATTCTTCCACGATACAAAAGTGGTTTGACCTGAATGGTTTTGCTGGATTTGAAGCAACTCTGTATGGAAGAAGAGTCCATGTGGAGATGTGTGTGCTTGTAAACATATAGGCACTAGGTTGTGTGTAACACGCTGGTAAAAGAAGCCCGGGCTTGCACTTTATTGAAACCACATTTCTCTCTCAGCACAACCCGAACATAGAGTGTCAAGTTAACGTCTGGATGATACGCCAAAGCTAAGCTAGCAAAGCACTCGATACTCGTAGCTTTTTTTTGAGTCGTGCTCATGAAACCATGTTGGTCTGATTTTTTTTTTTTCCTGGTATATGGATGAAGGATCAAATTGCACAGACAGCTCTTTAATAACTTGTGTGACTATCTACTGAAAGAAGTGCAAATTGGAAACGTGAGTCTCGAGATGACCTTGCCTCAGTCATAGTGTCTTTTCTCTGCAACGGCGAAAGAATCTGGTTAGCAGTGGAATAGTTTCAATGAGAAACAGAAGGCGGAGAGTTGCTGGATGATCCGAAGGAGCTGGTAGAGAAAGGGATTGAAACCATAATGGAGGCACTGATGATGTATGGGCCGCACTTGTCTTTTTTCTGGGAATTCTTTCAGTTTACTTTTAAATCTTTTATAACTGTTCCTGCCTATTGTCAGCACGTTGTGTGTGTGTTAAAGAAAAACACTGGAAATGTTCTCATTCGTCCGGTAAAATCCTTAAATACTGTCATCAGCAATTGTACATCCGTCTAGTAGGAACAATTTGATTAATGTGCAGTCTTTGAGTGGACTCTCCCTACTGAGCTTACCATGCATATTTAGCGAGTATGCGTTGCTGCACGCTTCAAAGTTCTGCAATGCGAGTTGTCACAGCTGACAAAAAAATCACAAGCATCTCTAGATGTAATTTCATGCCCATTTTTTTTTTTTTTTTTTTTTTTCTTACTTTCAATTTTGTTTTAATTCACAAAGTGTGTATTTTTGAGATCATGGTAAATTGTGTTGACATCTCCAGTACGATGCATTATTTAAGAACTTTGGAAATCAGAATACTCGGTGTGGGTTTTTTTTTAGATATGGAAAGGCACGCTGTATCCGAAAACAGGAAAAAAAGCTCAAAATGAATTTTCCCTAACAACTTTCCTTCTTGTCTGCAGGAATCTCTTGAGGATTCAGTTTTGATTGGGGTTTTAAAACAGGCCAGAGCTTAGCCAAGATTTTACTTTTGTGTCCAGCTGTGAGTGCATTTACTTAGGTACTCCAGTTAGACTTTGTTGCAACTAAACATTCAAATCAAGATTTTCCGTGGCTGTTTGTTGTGTCCGGCCTGAATTCTTTACTTTTTTGTACTGAATTAAGCAAGGAAACAAAACAAAAACCCTACTATGTCTTTTTCTCCCAAGGCACAAGCCATGACAAACACAAGAGTGAATTAGCAATGCTAAAATAAGATTCTGAAAACCATAAAAAGAATAGCTTTTACAAATCCTCTAAATTTAAACTTGATCTTTGAGCCTCGTTTCTTCCAGCTTTAGGGCTCACTGTCCTCTGACTCTTGAAGCAGCCAGTCTTCTGTATTTTCTGCAACTGCTTTGCACATGCAGGTGACTATATTTCCACACGTGTAATGATTATTACACTGCTGTTTGCTCTGACACTAATTTATGTAGGATATATACAGATAGGTGTTTGTCATGCATAATTAATGCATTCTATTGTACTATAAAAAAAGATCTTTCTCTGCATTGAGATTTGGGATTAGCACACTAAGGTTTGCACACATTTTTAATCATGGACAACAGGGGCTGAACTTGCTTGAGTAGAAAAAGGATGAGACGCTCAAGTTAGTTTGAATCAGTTCCCTGCTTATGCACAGGATGCTGATTCCCTCTGTGCCTTATAGCTAAAACCCTTCCTGTTCACAGGATTTACTTTTAAATTGACCAGTTTTAAACAGCATTTGTAGACTGCTGTTATAATTATTGTTTTATGTTGTCACATAATTATTTGTTCTGATTCACTTCCACATTGTTTGATCTTTATCGAGTTTATGGACTGTGTCTTGACTTTGTGTTACAACTAGGAATGCCCCAATTATTTTTTCTCCCCCCTCCGAGTTCGACTCATTTGGTTTTGAGAAGATGACGGCATAGCCTGATTTTCATTTTTGGTCATGTGTGTTCAAGGCAATAGACAATATCAACTCTGTCAAGACAAAAGTGATTAAAAATACCTACAATATTTAAAACTACAAATAAACTTTCTGAAATAATGTAATAATTTCAGTTTAACAATAGAAACACTTTGCCTGAACCTGCACTAAGTAAATCAGTTTTGTATAATTTCAAATTTAAAGACAGTTATCGCAGGGATTTATTTTGATGCAACAGTTTTGGTTAAAAGAAGAAGCATTAGGAGACATAAAAAAAGAAAAAAACTATATTTACTAGAGGTGTGCCGATCGATCAGTCACCGGTCATAAT